>NC_079518.1:6104220-6307794 GCF_000801105.2 Raphanus sativus | reverse complement strand
AAAAAGAGCAATTAGGAGCAATTATTACCAGAAATGAAAACATTGATGCAGAGAAAAATTGAAGGAAATAACCTGAGTGATAATGTTAGGAAGCATGAATAAAGGGAAGCGAAGCACAGAAAATAGAGAAAGGGCAGTAAAGGCTCTAGCAGGTGTGAGATCTCCTCCAAGCAATGAGAACACACCAAATGAAACAACAGTCACCAGAACGGGAATGCTGTTTAGTATGACACATATTGAACTGCAGTAAACAAAATGGAAAAGACCAAGAATAATGAGTCAGATTCGAAAAAAAAAAAAAAAAAAAAAAAAACAGTCACTGCACTTAAAAGAGACATACCGCTGACAGAAGTTGTGCTTTCGGAACCAAGATAGTTCATCATCACGAACAGTTTGAACCTTAGACTGAAAACTGTTTTCCCAAGCATAGCACCTACATATCATTTGGTGGTTTAGTGAGTCCAAGCATTGCCTCAAACTTCCAATCTTGCGAAACAAAAAAGTGAATGATCCTTACTTCACTGTATCCATCGCAGCTAAAATCTCATTCATTAGGCCAATTCTTTTGTCAGTACGCTGCAACCCTTCTTTTGTTAACTTCTGCGTTTTGCTTATGATAACAGTCTGTTTCAACAATAAAGACAACGAGACATTGTCATTGAACTGAAAGACACTTGGGGGAGAGATAACAGAGAAGCAAAGACAAATAGTTTACATATGGAAAATAAGCATTTAAAAAAATGTACGGACCTGTATAGGGAACATAAGGACAAGAAACAATGCGCCAATGAGGGAGGCAACACCCAATTGTTGATAGAGGAGAACCAGTGCTACAATAATACGAAATGGTGCCGACCACATGGTATGAAGTGATTGGCAAATTTGCTGTCAAACACAGGAGAAACTTTAGAAAGAAACAGACAAAAGCTAAAGAGGTAAAACATAACAAAGATGGTATAACCTGAAGCGACTCAGCATCAGTCGTCATCAAGTTTGTTATTTTTCCTGTTTGAAACTTCTTCCGGCCTTCATTAGTTAGCCTCAGCGACTTCCGGAAACAGCAGCAATCTATCAAGGGAGAAAGAAACATTATAACATAATCTGCTATAGCTTTCAGGAAACATACTAGTAGCACATGTTTTGCATCAAGATAAAGAGAGGCAGAATCCAAAAGAAAAAAAAAAACAAAGTAGCAAAAGAAATAGAAAATGGAACTTCGCTTACCAGTGCAGACCTTAGCCGATAACCAACACGCATCACATTTTGGAAATATTGAGCTTCACATAGAACCCCCAATACCTAAAAATGTTAACATCAACATCAAGCGCTAAAGGAACCCCTTGGTGAAAAGTCTTACCCTAAAACTATATTAAAATATAAAACACTTCAACATGCAAAGGTAATAATATACAAAGACAACAAACTACACGATTAGCATCAGGTTCTAATACACTCGAATCAGACTAAGATTAAACTCAGCTCGAAACAGTAAAAATTCTGTAGCATCTATATTCTAGTTAAATGAAATGACTCCTTGAACTCAGTCCTTGAAAAAAGAGGAGAGACCAAGAAAACGAGTGCTTTGTTTCATATCTCTAACAAAGATTTAGAATGCAAAAGATTAAAATAGGCAGAGGGGAAGAGGAAGTTGTTGCATACCACACCAACAAAGATTGAGATTGCATAATGTAACCTATCCAGGCTGGTTCATTAAGTTGCATAGACTGCAGAAAGTTTTAAGACCACAATGTGAGATATCATCAGAAAATAATATCCAAAGGATGACAAGATTTTAAATCTATCAAGAACGTTAAACACTAATTTTTTTTGGCCAGATGAATATGGATCCATCTCAGCAAATCCATGTGCATGTAAATTTTACAAGGCAAGAAAGGGAAAGAAACATACCTTTAAGAGCTCATTCAGTAGTAGAGGCCCCACGAATTGTGAACAGTCATTCCCAATCTGTGATACAATTTAGATCAAAGACTTGATTAAGCAGCTCCAAACACACTTAATATAAGACCTCTGAATCCACCAGTATTATTAAAATAAACAAAATTACCTTCCAGAACCCACCCCACCAAAACCTACAAAATGCAGAAGCACGTTTCCATAAGACACGAAATATATTTAAGATGTTTCCACAACTCAAAAATGCATAAAAACATACTTGAACTAAACAGCCATAAGAGGTTTTACAGCTCCTAATTAATCATAATGCATATACTATATTACAACCAGATAATTTGTTTTTTAAAATCACAGATGCGTAGTTTTAGAAACCGCACATCAAGTCAAGCCCAAACAATAAATCCATGTTCCTAAGAGACGAGAGCACACATGACACTCTACAAAGATGTTTCTCCTTTACCTTCCTCCAAGGCTGTTGTTCAGTGCTCTCAAGAGCCACGGTTTGGGCTTTTCTAGTTCCTTTTCCCAGGACCTCTGGAAGCTATAGAGGAGATTAAAATATATATCACACAACCACACCAGTCGTAGACAGTAAGAGAACAGTTATTATTTATCAAAGACAAGAAAAAATACCTCCTCATGAGAGTTTCAGTACGATCCCAAGTGTCCAGACTCCACACATCCTTCTCTGTAAGAGGCCTTTTGGATCCCAGTGTCATCAATGGATTCAACCATGAGAAGAAGATTCCTGTAGGGAGAAAAAGATACTGGTAAGAAGGTACTTAATAGTCAAAGTTGAAGATTCTACTATTATACAAAATGCTGCCGATAGGTAGTAAGTACAGAGCAGAGATCAGAGATTCTGTGGTGATTCTCAAATAAAATAGAAAAGAATATACATAACAAATCCACAGGATGGAAATGAGAAGTAGGTAAAGGTGACCTACTGTCAAATAAATTTGCATGCCTCTCAGGACATATCTGTTCTCCTCCAGAAAGCTCTTCATACTCGTAATCCTCTGAGGTTTCAGTCCGCAATGGTGCGTAACCAGGGTATGGATCCAGATTAGGGAAATACACAAACAATAGAGTTCCAAATGCAACCTGGATATTATCAAAAGACAACAGCTTCATCTACAATCTGATTTAGATACACAATACATGGTAAAGAGAAGGCAAAAAGGAGTATCAATGTGCAAAACCTGTACTGCCACCTCGCTTATGTAAAGATACAGTTTGAAACTGTTAACAAAAAACAACAAAAAAACAATTTAAGCACATAAGTTCATCCTGCCAGACAAGGGTATGAAACTTGCATAGACAAATATTACCAACCTGCCATAGTACTCCTTGACTGAGAGAACAAGATTTAACAACACCATGTCTCCCACAAGAGCATAAATGACAGCAAATCTGACATACCAACGAAGTTCATGGATATATGTTTTAGTTTCAACAACAGTCATGACCAAAGCAGAACCCCAAGCAAAAGCTTCAAGAACCAACATGAACGCCTGCCAAAGAAACCACACCCAAAAAAACTTTCAGTAAAAAAACATACAGCAAAGAAAGCAAGGGATGATGACACATACCTCATAGGGAGGAACCCAGCTCCATCCAAATCCAAGATTGAGATCCGCATGACCAATCTAACCAAAGGCTCGGCAGTACTATAAGCAGCCAAGAGAGCAAGCAAATAGCTATACCATTTAGACCTCAAGCAGAACTTATCCACTCTGTGGTCCTCCTTTGCAGTGAGCCAAACGCGGTAAAGGCAGAGAATCAACAGCACCAGATGAGAAGTGCCAAGCACGAAAGAGTCAATAGCACAAGGCGTGTATGCACCAAAGGCATAATCCACCATCTTCGACCACACGCCTTTAGGCACGGGCTTGCAGTACCAGTCCAACAGCTCAAACCCATCTTCTTCCTAAAAGAGCTTCCCCTCCAAAGTTGTATCAAACTCAGATAGTGCACATGACAAAGTTGCTAACAACCTCCTAAAAAGGAATCTGCAAGAGAAACAAAGAAACGGGGTGATGTTGACAGTTTGATAAAGTGGACTTTTTAATCATGTGATTGTGTACTCATTTGAGAAAAAACATAAAAAAACAAAAACAAAAGATGTGGATGACAGGTTATTTATCAAATATTAGCCGGAAGAAAAGAAAAGTATTCTAATCATTTTAGTGGAGGCAAACTTTTTTTATCCTCTTCCCATAAGGGAAAAAAGGGAAAACAGAGACGGGCACCATAAGGGGAAGGAACCATAAGGTTAACTCCTTTCCACATAAAAAAAAGATTCTCTCCTAAACGTAGGATGTGAAACAAGATGTCATCAAATCCAAGATGATAACCTCAAAGTTTATGAGAAATGTCTTTTATGTAGCTCTACCAATGATATTAGGAGCATTAGGATGGAATATGGTAACAAGCGCAGAAACTGATTCGTTAAAGATATACTTGTCTTTAGCTTTAAAGGTAAACGCAGAGAAGAGAGGAAATGAAACCTCTGTAGTCGACGAAGAGGCTACAGAGAGAGAGAGAGAGAGAGAGAACAGGTTTTGCCGGAGATTTGGAGGAAAGACGTAAACGTAATCTTATAAACTCGAGAGAGAGAGATTGAGATTTTGAGGAAGCAAAACGATGCGTCACAACTTGCTATGATATTCATATATTTTATATAATATCGAGAGAGTCAAAAAGATTTTCATATTAATCATCATTTAGATTTAGGTAACAACAACCACTACCTTTTCTACTACTTCTTTAATTTTTTTTTAAAGAAACAAATCGGGGTAAATTAGCTAAATTTAATTAAATACTAACTATGATTTTGTTACATCAAACATGGAGGATTATGTTAATCTTTCTTGGCTATTCAACGACATAGTCTTAACTATAAACAAATAAATACGTAGATGTCTACTTAACTTTTAACTCTTTCTTTTATTATTCTCTAGGCTGATTCAGTTAGTTTCGAAGAAATTGGAACGTATTTAATGCTACATAGTGGATTAGGTGTTACACAGTTTTATCCGAGTTTGAAAATATTTTTCCGATTAAATACCAGAGATAGACCGGTCATCTGTTATTATCTGTTACAGTCCATCATATTAATCACATAGATTGAAACTCAAATCCATATTAACCAAGTAACGATAATATAGTTTTCAGGGGAAATCGAATCAAAAACTGATATATATGTATACACTAAACCCAAAAAATGACCATTAATCTATCACTACTTGATTAACTTTAAACTTTGGTTGTGTTTCCGGGTTATATGTTCAAAAGTTATTAAAAATTGATTTGATTATCTATAATGTTAAAAAGATATTTTCGGAGACATATCCAAAAAAACTCTAAAAACTAAATATTCTTGAAATGGAATAACAGAACGGTATATCCTGATTTGCGATATGATATGAACGGTGTTAAACACACAAAAATGTCACGTCGTGATTAGATAAGGGATTCATTAACCGTATGAGCGTTACATTGCCATTACATAGTACATAATAGCAGTAGTGTAACAAATTGATATTTTGAGTGCCCAGGTCAGTGTTGATGATGACGATGTTTTGTGGATCGGAGTAAATATTCAAATATCAATTTACATGTACATCTCATTTAGATCGTTGATTAAGAGGGCATTACATAGAATGATTTGATGACAAGATCAAGACTCTAAATTACTATAAATAACAGTTATAACTCCAAACCTATTGAATCACGATTATGATGAAGACCCGATGATGATTTTAAACGCTAATAGCTGTTTTTGAGTTTTGTTAAAGAGATCTCGTAACTTTCTCAAAGTCATGGAAACTCCGGAGTTAATTACTGGTCAAAAGCATAATGACTCATCCACTCTCCTACTACTACTACTACTACAAAATAAAACAAACGATACTTGAACAACGTATTATCAATGCCTACAGTTCACCACTACTACTAGCAATTTAATATAGTCACATACTTATTGCTAAGTTAGTCGGTGGAAAATGTTGATCACATGCGATGCAATGACTACATATGTACATAATTCTTTTTTTTAGTTTCAATCTCAGCTTCCATTGTTTAGTAGGTTGAGAAAGCTGACAATATTGTTTTACTTCTACGTTATCAGCTAATATGCGAATACTTTATCTGTTATGTGGTTTCGGTTTCAAACCCTCTTTTTAGACCATTGGTTCATTAAGAAGATGACGCAGCTAACGAGAGAAGAATCCGATAAACTAACAATTTTACGACACAAATAACATTGCTCAGAGAAATTTTGTTTTTTTTTTCCTTCTACATTTTGATAGTTGACTTATTTTCTGGGTTCAAACTTCAGTTATGTATTCAGTTGTAATCGTGTCAGTTAGGACAATTATAACATACTGGCCAAAATGTTTTGATTCCTCGATAAGATCTTAGAAACGCCTCAACGCTAGATCCGAGTTTGAATCCAGATGTCTGCATTACATTATTACATACTGGCCAAAATGTTTTAACTAACTAAACTAAAGAAACTGATACTACGAAATAGAAATAGTACTCATTGATATCGATTCTCTCATTACATTGGTCGAATACACAGAAGTCTTTTTTCTCAAGGAAAAATTGTTTGGTTCTACTTCTACGCAAGCCTATTGCTAAACCACTCAGCTACAGTTTTCCAAAATTTATTTTTTCGTATTTGTAGCGGTTCTAGATATATAAGCCTATAAAACAAGATACAAAATCCACACAATTATAAAGAAAGACTTTACAAAGGAGATTCGCTTCAATTATGTATACTATTCTCTCTTGCTATATCAATTTATTCACGTCTGGTTCGATGAAACTACCCAATGCATCATCATTCCAGTACAACCGCAAAAGGTTTAATATGCTCGAAGATCTGTGCGATAAATCAAAAGGGGTCTCAGGTGAGAAGTAAGAATCATTGACGAGTTACATGATGAAGTTTCAGTGACCAAGATGTTGTTGGCCAACTAAAGAATAATTCCTTTTGTTCAATTATCTCGACTGAATTATGTTTTCCTTTTCTTATTGGAGAAAAAATATTTTGAAGCTAGTCGCATGTTTGATTCTTTTGTAATTGACTTGATCAGTTTATAAGAAAATAAAAAGACATGATGATCTATGACATGAATGAAAATGCTACTTCTCTGTTTAGGACAAATGTTACCTTTGGTTTTTCTCTTTCGAATATGTATGGATGATGACTAAAGACGCGATTGCAACATGAACTTTGTTAAAGATCGCCTAGTACACAGATGTAGAGTGCCTGGGTCTACTTTATGACTCATGTGATCTATTAAATATTATCATCATAGTTTTAATGTAAGCTTACGTAAAACTTATAAAACCTAGTACTTGTGTTTTCTAACAAGGGAACAATGCCTTCGCTTCACGTTACATACTTGAAGATGCGGTCGTTCTAGTTGTTTTAAAGAGGAATACAATGCGATACAAACATTATAAACATTGACTAGATCTCCCCTCGGGTTCTTGAGAACTTTGTTTTTTAAAAATCTACAAGTTGACAGAATACAAATGAACATGTTTTTAAATAGCACCAATGTTTTTGAGACCAAGGACAACTCCGACGCCGATGATATGACCAACGGTACCACAAGCCAAAGTGTCGGCGAGAGTGAACCCGGCTGGGTCACCCGTTTGTAGACCCGAGTCACGTGCCTCTAACTTAAGCCCAGCTGTCGCCTTCCTATTGGCTGATGGTGCTAGTCCGAATCTCCCAGCGAACAACATCAGAGTCGTCGACGTTACCATTATCTAATTAGAGAGCATAATAATCTATTTATTGCTGCTGATACTTAATTAAGGTTTTTTCATATTTGTTTTAGTTACCAGATTTGTTGATGAACCAATGAAGTCACACTTTGCACCCAAAGCTCCATTCCCCTTGCGTCTCATGGGCACAACAGTTGCCTGAGAGCATTAAAAATGTAACTTTAACTAAAACTTGAGAATTTTTAACTAAAATTATCGTTGTGATGTAATAAACACAACTTCATACTATATTACAAAGTCTCTTGTCAAATATGATCAATCAAGAACAAAATTGAACCCCTAAATTTTCTATATATATTCTGTATGCATGTAAGTTTCGTAAGTGTATAGAAGATCAAATAACATTTTATAAGAAAAAGGAAAATGACAAACCAGGCCTTGCACTGGAGCTGCAGAGATCTTGCTAGCTCGAAGACCATTGAACTGAGGCAGTGTAGTCATCACAGTGCTCGCCATTTTCTTTGACTCTTACGTGAAAGCAAATAAAAAACTTATATTTTCTTCTGCAACCAGTCTTCTTATTTTTGATTTTACCTGATTTTTTTCTTCTGATAAGTCTTTAAAATGATTTAGCCAAGGATCATCGTGTGGCTTTGACGATCACAGAAATGGATTCTGTTTTGATTACTCCTTGCTGACGCGTCGAGTGACTATTGGCTGATTTAAAATCTGGTATCTGGATAAGGCTGTCGTGTCTTTGACACATCGCAGAATTTGTTTCTGAACATTTCCTTATTTGGGCTTCATTTTTGGCGCATTTATACTTTTGTGGGTGTTTATTTTGGGCTTCGCAATTGAGTCCCATTAATACGCATTTGAAGGATAGTAATAGACCTCCTCAGTTGCTTGGACAAGACTCGAAAGCTCAAAAATGCGAGAGCGGCAACTGATTCGAGGATCAACAAAAGTAAAAGAGAGAAGATAACAAAACAGAACAACTATGATTAGGACTCATGCGTTATGATATTTATTAAGCAAATGTTTCTTCCTCATTCTTTTTTCTTTCTTGAATTTTTTTCACTGTTAAAATGCAGAGACGGGGTTTTGTAATGTGGTTTTGAAGAAAATGTTGCAGTTTCTTGGATCCTTGTCCTCGTTGAAATGTCTTAGATAATGGGTTACACTCACTCATCGACACCACAGGTAACATATTGACAAGTGTACGGACATCAAACACACGAAAACATTTAACATCTGAACGAAGACTGACGAAGTTGATAATTAAAGCGTAGCTTGCATGGGTTACAAGTTATACAACAACCAAAGAACACATACAAACGAAAAAACCCTAAACAAACCCTAAAATCACACACAACAACAATAAAAGCTTCTAAAAGAAAAAAAACAAATCTGTGAGATAATAATAAGGATTCAAATGTTTAAGCGGCTGATATCGCAGCATAGTCTTGATAACGAGACATGGCGCCTTTAAACTTGTGATCGTCTCCTTTGTGAGTGCTCAAGCTATGCGGGATGTACGCTTTGAAAACCTCCTCGAGATCCGGTCTCGTCTTCAGCTCACGGCAAGCCACCTCTAGAGCCGTGTGTTCGAACCCTTTGTAGAATTTCTGGCGGCACACGTAACCGAATAAGAGAGAGATGAAGATGAGAGGAACCAGGAGAGTCGCCCAAACGAATAGCTTGACTCCCAAGTAACCAAACATAACCAGTTGGAACAGAAACAATGCCGCTAGAATGCGAGTGTGAATGTGCGGCCACATCCTCCCGTAGCTCTCGTATGCTGGAACGTACACTTTCAAAGCCTGTCATAAACCGTTAAAAAGCCAGATCAAGATCAAGATCCACCTGAGAACGTGCTTAAACTTAAAAAACTAGGGAGAGAGAGAGTCTGACCTGGTTTCTAAGGATGAGCCACCCTAGACCGAAGTAGATAACGCCGAATACGAGGATAAGAGGAGCGATCACGGAGTAGCAGAAGGTGATAGTGAGGATGAGCATGTCGCTAGGAACCCTAGTCGCGTAGCTTAAGTCTCCTGGATACCAAGCTTCTTTGACCTCTGCTTCGGTTTTGCATAGATACTTCTTTTTTAAATGGAATATTATCAAAGGTATGATCCTAGACAGCTCGAGACCATAACCAACAAAGAACCTGAACGTTTCAAGATTTCAAGAAACATAAGTTTTATAGAACATATATACTATAGTATAATATAAGTGAAGAGGAAGGGAAACTCACTTGAGAGCAACGTAGGTCAAGAAGAAAGTAGCGTTCTTAGGGAGACTAGTAGCCAAAACGGTGATAATTGAGTTTGGTTTCTTCTCAAGAGCCTTCAAATTCTGGAACAAAGACCCTGCGAGGGTAACACCGATGAAGACGTTCAAGACCGAGAAGTAAAAGTACTTCCCGGAGGTAGCTCTAACGGCGTGGCTCTGCGAAGGGATCCCTTCAGACTTGGATAAGAACATGAGGAACTTAGGCAGCATAGCCAAGAAGACGATGAGCGCAATCTGAGGGAGGTAAGACTCCAAGATGGTTTTAATGAAGCCTATCTCCACGATCGGCTTCAAGAAGGGAAGCGTCTTCTGGAGATTCTCGAGAGTGGTGATGGCGGAGACGAACGCTATAGGGATCATGTAGAACAATATGGTTATAGCAACGATGAAGTAGATCAGGTACTGCCTGACTATCCTGCTGAAGAACTTGATCTTGAGATTCTCCCAGATGAGCTGGCGAGGCTCCGGAGCTTCGGTCACCGTCCATTTGTCAACCATCTGGCAGTGTAGAGACTGAGCGGCTAGAGCTGCAGTGACTCTGTCTGTGAAGAACACAACCGCTGCGGTTTGCTGCTTCTCAGCGAGAACCGTTCTCTGCTCTGCTTCTAGTTTGGTTACTGACTCGTTGATCAGCTTTGTGTAATACTCAATGCTGTCTACTTGCTCTCCGACGAGCCCAAGCATGCCGGTTTTGTTGGTTGGTCTGTTACTAGTTGCTGCGAATACTGCTTCTGCACGCGCTAGCTTCTTCTTGTAACCTTCCAGGTCTTCCCATATCTTATTAATCTACAAAAACATGAGCCAATGAGTAAGAAAGATTGAGACTTTAAAAAGACAGAACAAGCAGATAGATGGATAGATAGATTACCTTGCTGTTTTCTGTTACGACAAGGGATCTGTAGAAGGTCTCAGGGTAGATGTCTCTGAAGTAAGAATCTACAAACTCCTTCTGTGTCTCACCATTAGGTGGGGAAGGTATGTCTCTAACGAGAATAGCGAACTGCTCTGGTAATACTTCTTCGCTAGACATCAGCGCTTCAGCTCTCAACGAAGCGACGTGCTTGTAAGCTTTCCATAACATGAAGTATGTGACCACAGATATCCAGTAAACCGCTCCTAGGAACGCCCACAGCCTTGAACTCTTTCTCTGTTAAAAACAGAAAAAAAGGATCAAAAAACTTCGGTGTATCTGAAGGAATTGAAGTTATGTGTGTGTGTGTGGGTTTGCTGCTACTTACAGTGATGTTAGCCATTGATAGGTTATCAAGTTGGCTAAAGGTTCCGTTGCTAGTGGTGTCAGTGGCGTTCCTTGAGTTCTTTAAGCTGTTGTCTGTAGCGGATAATGGGAGTAGAGTCGGTAAGAGAATAAGAGCCGACAAAGAAAATATCCCAAGAACTGTTTCATCAAAAAAAAAAAAACACTTGTGTTAGAGCAATGAAGAAGAGACACTGAACATATCCAAAGAAAGAAACTTTTTGGCTTGACCAGCATCACATCATATAGATCTGGTTAAATAAAAAATTGACTCAGATCAGCCAGTCAGTGCAACAATAAAACAAGAACATTACACACAAAGTCAATCACTAATAACTTAAACCAAAGTTATCAAAGCAAAACATGTGTCCTAAGGGTTCTAATTTCAATCTCAAATGTCTAACACTCAAAACTCAAAAAAAGGGTACTTTATTTAAAGCAGATAAAGACAAAGTGACATAAACATAGCAAAACAAGATCTTCATCAGAGCCAACAATATACAAACAAAAAATCCTTAAAAAGGAAACGTTTTTCTCCACAATTGTCTGCAAAGATGGAAACTTTATTAGGTAAAATTAGAAACCCAGATCAGAACAGAACAGAAGGCGAACCGGTGCTCAAGAAGACGAAGTAGACGGCAGTATCGACGCCGGAGAGCTTAACGACGTCTTGTTCGGTGGAAGTGAAAGCTTCACGGATCCAGGCGAATGGGTTTCGGGTCAAGGAGCTGCCTTCCCACGGATCCATTCCTTTAAGGATCCGATTAGGGTAGTAAACGGGAATGTTACCGGGTCTACGAGAGAGCCAGGTGAAGAGAAACATGAGAACGACGAAGATGACTGCTGATGTCCCTAAGGACACCAGGAATGATTCAAACTCCATCTACTCTAATCTGCTCTCAGAGTTTCCTGGGTAGACGTTTTAAAAGAGGAAAGTAACCGTTTGTTGCTTCTTCTGGTAAATTGCAGGTGAGAGAGAAAAAGCTTTGGTTGTTTTGTATTCAAAGGAGTAAAGGCAAAAAAGAAAGTAAATAAATAATAATATAAGAAATTGATTGAGTATTTTTTGAGATTGCTTGTCCTGAGGGGAGTTGGCTTTTGTGTTTATGGAGAGAGGGAGAGAGGTGTGAGAAGAGAGTGAAGAGCGTGTTTGATTGAGAAGGCCGACAGGTGTTGACGAAAGAGACTCCAATGGACAAGGACTTGTTGTAACCCTACTTCAGCGACCTCTCTTTACTTCTTTTCCTTTTTTAAAAATTTCTACAAAATTATTATCTTATTTTGTCAATATGCTTTCAGCATTGTTTTTTTATTATTTCTTTTTCAGTTATGTCTTTTTCTAGTATTGATTAGAGAGAAACAACCTTTGGTTTAAAAGGTTATTTAGCAATTTTACTCAAATTTGAAGCTGAAAACTAAAATAGCTAAACCATATGTCAACTAGAACTTGCCTTCAGAGATTCTTTAGAGGTTACTAGATGGGTTTCTTACTATATGTATGTATATTATATTGTAATATTTAGCGAATAAAGCTATATTGCAAATTAAATTTATATAATAGTACTTGAACTTTTAAGTTTTAGCTCTTATTTTTTCTGTTTTCTATTAGTTGGCGTTTTGGAGTTGTGTATGTAAAGTTATTTAATTTTATATATTTTAATACAAAAATCAAGAACTATCTAACTAATTATAATTAACGAATAAAAAAATAAACTGTATAGTATATTAAGAATTAAAAAGATCATCGAATTTTTTAAAAAGATATCTATTAAAAATGTAAGGAGTATTAGTGAGCAAATATTGTATTTATAATTGAACGAACAGGTCAGTCAAGTGATTACCGAGTAAAGTTTGAAAAAAAATTGTTAGAGAACTTGTGGACTAAAGAGGAAAAGCTAAAGAAAAGGCTAATTGTAAAGTAATTGACTGAAATTCACTTGTGGCCACAGAACTAAAATTAGTAATGGCAGTTCTTTTAGGAATTACTTGGCAGAAAATTATGAGACTTTATGAAGTCGGAAATGGTTAACTTGGTCAATTAACTTAAAACGGCGGCAGGCTTACAGTTTATCATACTAAAATGATTGAAGTAGCTGATTAGCTGAAATTGTAAGATTTAAGACATGTTCTGAATGGTCAGGACTAGTTTTTTCTTTCTTTATTTAGAGGTGGAAGCGTTATTTTAAGCAATAGAGTGTATGAAGAATTTACATCAGTATCATATTTGTAAAAAATTGTTCTCAATTGATGAATATGGTTTCAGAACCAGAAAAATTACATGCTTTTGCAGGTTATTTGAAAGACATCAAAACTATGCAAAAAATTTTTTTAGTTCAGAGATCATTCATATACCACAAACGTAGAATTTGAGGACGTATAGTTTAGTACGAATCAAGAAACAACTGTTTTACGTCGTTCACATTGATGCAAAATTATCAGTGTTATTTACATTAGGCCTGGGTATTCGGGTTGTCGGATCAGGTTCGGGTCGAGTCTTTTTGGGTCCGGGTCTTTCGGATCTAGGAGTTTAGGACCCGGTAGGGTAATTTCAAATTTCCGGTTCCGGGTCGGTTCGGATCATACCGGGTCCGGGTCGGGGCTTACATAGTTAGACCCATTCGGGTAATTAGAATTTATCGGTTCGGTTCTAGGTCGGGTTCGGATTGGGTTCGGTTCGGGTTCGACCCAAAAAATACCTAAAAATACAAAAAAAAACTGAAAGATTTATATATCCAAAAATATTTAAAATTTTTTATTTAAAATTTGTGTTTTTATTATATTAAAATGTGTATATATACTAAATTATGCGAGATAGAACAAAAATTGGTTGTCTCCTAATGGCTAACCCCCTTTCTCTGTAGACAAATAACCCTTCTTCGACTCCCCATCGATTCATTTTATATAATTTACATTATTAATTCGGGTACCCGTCGGATTTCAGGTTCGGTCCGGGTCGGGTCCAAGACCCGCGGATCCTCTACAACAAGACCTGATAGGGTAATTTGATCGGATCAGTTTCTAGCCGGACCAGGTTTTTTTGGATCGGTCTCGGGTCCGGATAAAATGCCCAAGTCTAATTTACATAGTTAGTAGGAGTCTTCTTTAAATTGGTGAAAAAAAAAATAATGGTATAGTGTTGGAAAGATCCAAAATACCAAGTGCGATGGTAAATGCACATTTTCAGTCGTTTTTGTATAATATTATCGGCTTTGTCTAAGTGAAATCGAATGAATTTAGAAACTGTAGGCTATATCTGCAGTTTGTATATTGTGACTCTTCAAAAATTTGAACGCTAAGAACTTAGATCATATAGAACAAATTAAATGGCAGTTAGATTATATCCCCAGTCAAAAAGAAATTACATTTTAGATTTATTATAAAATCTGATGATCATTATTGGACAGTTATTCTAAAAAGCTGGTCACGTAATCAAGAAGTCAAATTATACCTCTAGAAAAAGAAACATATATCTACATTTTGCGTTTTATTCCCCTATATAATACATTTGACCCAAAAAAAAATATTCCTCTATATAATACATATTTCTATATTTCTTTTAAACGTCTTAGACAAGTAGGTCACATCTCTTGTAATGCACGTGTATGGTTTTATGTGTTACAGAGCGTGTAATATAACGTGTATACAGTAAATCGTTGATACAGTTTCAAGAAGTCAAGAAACGAAAACCGAAAGACGTCGACGACATGCTTGAAGTTCAAGATAAGAGTGAATCCAACAATGATCTGGCACTATAAAATTAGCTCCTAATTTTAATTGCTAGTTTGTTTGTTGTATTTTTTTAAATGACCAAAACTATTTGGGCCCAGTATCACTTGCGTCCATCATTCGCGGCAGACGTAAATGCTAAAATAAAAAACTTTTGGCATCCAACTCAATCAAATGGATGGCTCATTTGTTGGACAAATCAGTGGATATTTACAAACAAATTAAAAATATAAATCTAAAAATATATGCGAATTTGTTAAAGTTGAGTCCTTCACAAGGCACAAAACAAAAAGCCGTTGTCCACTTGCTGCAACGTCGACATGAACTTCATTGCCGACATCGAAAAAAACTTAGTGTGGGTTCCATTCCTTGTCTTTATTTTATTATTGAAATTCTAAAGGCTTATCTACAACATTTCAGTTATTTGTTAATTTGAAAGTAACGCTGTTCACAGATTCGGGTTTATTTATCTGGTCCAAAGTCTTATTGTAGATTTCCTTTCTGGCATAAATATTTTATGTTCACGTCGACATATATACAGAAACAACCCCACCACGTCATCAGGTTGCTATGCTTCTTTTTGTTCTACTGAGTTATGCTTTGGTGTATGATCGAATGAATGGTTCGCTTTGCATTTACGGATCGAGATGACTGAAGGATATTTCAGATACAAATGAAATGACTGAATTTTTAATACATAGTTATCAGCAAAAGAATGAAATATAATTTTCTGAAGCATGATCCAATCTAAATTAAAGTTTAGCAAACATATGACCAGTACATTTCTCAAAAAAAACTTATGACCAGTACTTTTTATAAACAAAAAAAAATATTTACTCTGTGACTTCAAAAGACATCATTAGTAAAACTTTTAGTCCAAACTATGTATGTAAAAATTCTAGTTAGTATTAAAATAGTTAATTATATAGAGAAAAGATAATTTTGGATAAACATAATATAAACTATTCATAGAGATTTAGAAGAAGAAAAACATTTCAAAAAGAAAGTAACTGAGTCGAGATTGTGAAATGTGTAGCCTTTAAAATTGACAATGATTCAATTCCCATGGATACAAGCGAAGGATCCAATCGAATTTCAATAGCTTAAGAGAAGTAGGTCACGATTTCATGAAGAACGGTCTAGCGTTCCTCTATTTCAGAGTTTAATTTTCTAAGCAGTTTTAGAGAACATGCGAACTTTACATTGTATTTTAACCCATTGCATAGTCCAGATTTTAGTAATTTTAAAAATCATTAGAAAATGATAGGAGTAAACGAACTATTTTCTCTCGTAATTATCATACACAAAGTTAAGAAATCATCACGAATCCTCATTAATTAAGAGTTAGAAACCTATCATCTGAACTTTCAATTGATAGGAATCAAAATGACTGCTTAACACTCTGTGGATACAATAGTTCTTCGAAACTCAAAAATAATCGATCAACTTTTTAAGAAAAAAATATAAAACTCGTTACAATTCTGAAGTCACTAAAACTTTACATTTGGAATCTAATAACAGCACATTTCATTTTGTAGGCTTCGTCGCTCTACCAAAGAATATGTTGCATTTGCACATAAACAGTGCCGGTCTAACGTTTAACAATGCCCTAATCCAATTTAAAACTATGCCTTTTAATATTTTGTATTGAAATTATAAAAAAAACTAATATAAAAGTAATTTAAAATTTTGAACTAAAACAGTAAATATAAAACATTAAAATATTTTTTTTTGCATTTTTTCATGTAAAAGCATTCATTAAATAAATATAGTCGATTCTTATAACATTTTTGATCGATAACAAAATCAATTTAGGTAATCTCTTAAATAACATGTTATACTACTAATAACTATTTTTACCTTTTAAATTTTTTTTATATGTGATGATCGATATTCTTATATTCTAAAATGCACACTAAATAATTTATATTTTTCATATAACAATCATTCTTTAAAAAACAAATATTATAGTAGGCGATCTAATCTATTTTGACATTGATTCTTGTAGAATAATAATTCCATAAATAAAATACCACTAATTATGTTCGAATGAATATCACTTTAAAGAAATTTTCAGTATTTGAATTATGCCTTCAAAATATCATAAGTAAAAATGCCTTCAAAATATCATAAGTAAAAATGCCCACTAAATAATTTATATTGTCATATAACATTCATTCTTTAACAAAAAAATATTATAGTAGGTTTCTAATCTATTGTGACATTGATTCTTGTAGAATATTAATTTCATAAGTAAAATACCACTATTTATGTTCGAATGAATATCATTTTAAAGAATTTTTCAGTATTTGAATTATGCCTTCAAAATATCATAAGTAAAAATGTCCAATAAGTATAGTTTCAATTAAAAAATCTTATAAAATTATTTTTATCTATATAGTAACAAAAATTTATAAAAAATATGCCCTTTTAAATTGGATGCCCTAATCGATGGCTTGGATGGCTTCCCCTCTGGGCCGGCCCTGCACATAAACTTGTATTTGCTTGGAAAAAGAGTTCAAAGTTAATTAGCAAAATAATATCGACTCTTCTGTGACTAAAGAATCTTAACGGTATAACCTGTCTGGAGACTGGAACTCGAATCTTCAAAATATTCCAACTGATTAATTTAGGCTTTATAAGAACGGCAGAGCGCAAGGATCATACTCTAATCGCGTGGTTTGTGGATTATACAAATAGAAACAAACATATATCTCTAGACTATATTATTCCCACAATCATTGTAATGGAGACGTGACTCCTACTAGTAACTATTTTCGTTTGAATTATTTGGCATGACTTGCAATCAAAGGCAATATTTAATCACACAAAATAAAGTATCGTTGTTATTCCAAGATTGCAATTGGATGACAATATGATAAACAAAAGCTAATTGTACGTGTATCTCCAGCCCAAATAAGTATTTATACTCAACTTGAATAGCCATTGCAAGCTATACTTGTACCATTTCTATCTCAATGCTATACCATACCTTATTCTATGAGAATACTATTATGATTATCTAACTTCTTCGTAGCTATCTTTATTATTCATCTGGTCAAACGTATAAAACTCACCTGATTTATAGGTTTCAAAGTTTAGCTCGCGAATATGATGGCCCGTTATAAGCCTGACCCAAGCATTTTATTCTGCAAGACTGGAAAGAGAAAAATGGGAACATGTTATAATCAAAATTATATTTTTCAGTGATCAGCTTTTAAAGTCAGTGAAGCTTAGGCTGGGCTTAGAAAAATAAGTACGGATTAATATTCAATAATGCTTTGCTAGAAAATATTAGCTGACGTCTAATCACATAATTTGAGAGTTTGCTAGGCCAGATTATGTTGAGGCATCTTCTCATGGGTTGAAATAAATTCTGGCAAGACCTTTGACCAAGTACAAGACATTAGGAGAAACCTATCAGACCAGCAACAGAAGTGCCAATAGGGCTAAGAACTGATGATCTCTGCATCAACAAAATGAGACAGAAAAGATCAAGCTGATAATAGCACATGATTATAGAGATCATGAACATAAAACCAAGAAACCTAGGAGAGCACCAGACAAGGAGAATATAAAACAAAACCTGTTTGACCAAAAAAAAAAAAAAAACAAAACCTGATGCTACAATGTATATAGTAGATATAATGGAGTTGTTCGTAAAATTTTGAGAATTACAGACAATTTATAATGAATTTTAATAAAAGTTTGTTTTAATAACTTTAGAGTTATATATCAAAGTACATCCTTTAAAATGTGCAGGAATTTTATGTTCTAAAAGAGAATTTAAACTTTTCAGTTATACGGTAGATGTCTCACCAGAAAAAAAACCCCTTATGTGAACCTGACAGCACTTATCAGGCCTCGCAAAACAGCTGCTTAAACGGTAAAGTGTGCTTGACAAATAAAAAACGGTAAAGTGTTGCATAGCTTGCATCTCATGGTAAAGCTCCATCTAGCAAAATATTTTCTGGGTTTTGATGGGCCTTACAATGTATATGTTCAGAGTTCGGCACGTTAACTAGTTTAAAGGCTATTATTCTTTCGTTAACGTTATAACACACGTTTCAATTTCTCTTTAGTACAATTTTACTCATGCAAAAAATACATATCGTAACCTTTCCGGAGGACTTGATTCAATTCGTTAACTGTTTCGAATCGAACTGAAAGATCTGGATATCCGTAACTCTACGAAGTAAATCAAATACTAATATGTAATATTCGTAAGAAATGAAGCATATCACAAATATTAACATTTTTAAGAACATATATCCGATCTGATCCATTATATTCATATATATATATGCTATATAAATATCATATTTATATAATTTACAGTATTTTTATTTACTAAATTATTATATTAGTTTTTAGAATGTTAAAAAGTAAAAAAAAAATTACATTTGTGATAAAATATTGTTATTTTATATTATTTTTAGTTTTTTTTATTTATTTTTACTGATTGAATCAAATTTCTAGTAAAAATCTAAAATTTCTGGATATCCGACATACTGAATTTCTTGATGGTGACGATCAAATCATATCCGATAATTAATTATTCAGACGAAACAGATCATATCATGAATACCTCTATAAATCAGGATATCCGATACGTGTTCGCCCCTACGAAAAAGTAAAGGCATATATAGGTGATGATTGGTTCGACTGTGACTCTAAAAATTTAGTTGTGAAAGTTTAATTGTAAGTAAATTGATTAAAGCTGTAAAGTTGTTTTTGTAATTCTTTTTGCAGACTTTTGTTGTACTTAATTTTTTTTGTAGTTGTAAGTTATAGACTATAGATGTTTTTTTAAAATATGTGAAATATGTGATGTATAAATAAAAAATACTTATTTGATCAATTAAATAGTTTATATTAATATTTTTAATTATCAAATTTACTGTTATTTATTATATGATATGTAAATACAATTTATGTTATTTAAAATATTTTAATAATTTTAAAAACATAATTAAATTAAATATTTATAGATGTTTTTAATTTTGATTATCTAGTTTATTTGATATTATAGATAGTTTTTTATTTTACAGACTGTGAAGTCTATAAAAGAAAATTTTAGTTTTTTACTTAAAATACATAAGAAAAACATTATTTTAATTTTTTGACATAGCTTTAAAAATAAAGATAAAACATGATTGGTAAAAGTTTATAGAAATTTTATATAAATTTTAACTTTTAAAAATAAAGATACAACATGATTGGTAATATTTAATGATTTGAAAATAAATAAAACTATAGTAATGAGATAAAACCTAAGTATGCACCCTTATAGTCCACATTCGAATGGACTTTTTCTTTAGCACAAAAGTCTCAAAATGATCCGAATTCGTATTTCTAAAGGAAACCGTAGACAACATATTGGTAAGAGGTTTATGATAAGTATTTATGATAATAGAAAGGATCAATAATTTGTGTTGAGAAAAAGGAGCAATAATTATTTAGGAGTCTAAAAAAGATGTAGATTTTTTTACCTAAAATATATAAAAAAAAGAATTTGCTTTATTTTTTTGGCGTAGCTTTAAAAATAAAACTAAAACATGATTGGTAAAAAATAATAGAAATTTGATGTAGATTTTAACTTTTAAAAATAAAATTACAATATGATTGATAAAGTTTAATAATTTAAAAATAAATAAAACTAAATTAGGAAGATAAAACCCAATCAATCATCCATATCCAAATTACTATCTCTAAACCACAGCTGATGAAAGCATCAATAATTATAAAATATTATAACTTTTGTTTCACAATAGGAGTCAATCTAATCTTTTTTTCTTGTTATACAAAAAGCGTCACTTTACAATTTCAATACAAATTAAATTTACTTTCATCTGAAAATAATTGTAAACTGCATTTGATTTTATAAATAGTTTTATTTTTCTCAAATATTGTTGATCATAGATGTGTAATTAATAATAACTTATGTATATTTCTGTTACTTATATAGAAATGGAGGGAAAATTTATTTGATAAACCGTATTTATATATCTGAGTAATTCAGTCTACATTTTAACATATATTTGTTACATACTATAAAGCTAGCTTGGTTGTTTGTACTTTGTGACTTTTTACAAGAAATATTTTAATCTTTCGGACAACTTGTTTTTTCTTGAGGAGCTGCAGGCAAGTAAACAATATCTTAGTCAAATTATAATATATATAGTTATATGTATTATATTCGTAGGGTTCTTTTTCTAACAAAATAAATGTAATAAATTTAATCATATACCTCCACCAAGTATAATATACTTTAAATTTTTTGGAATTGATTATTATACTGCACAAATATGAACCAGATATAAAACTTCAATTTATTCTTTTGTTGCCTACATCATCGATATGATTCCACTACTAGATCTAAAAAGTGCATGCTCATGTTTATTTATTTACTGTGAAACTAAATTTTGTATCAATTTTTTTTCTAATTATATTTTATTAATAAATTTGAAAAACCTAAACTCAAATTTCGGTTACAAGTTTGGTTCAAACAAAACAATCTAAATCAACCCGAAACCTAGCTAGTTTCGCTTAACCACCAAACCGGTACATTCCGCTAGACAGCTCCAAGAATTTTAAACTATCAACTCATGTTCTCAATCAATGTTGGTAACCAGGAAAGAGTGACGTTCACCTCGTTTCCTCAGTTGCCGGAACATTCCATGCTATCATTAGTGTAGCTGGTTCATGATAATTTCCCTAAACTTATCGCCTCCACTGAAGTTTAAACTCGATATGCCAATACAGAGATGAGGATAGAGAAAGCGTACCTGAAAAACAGCTTCCAGACTTCGAGAACCCAACAGATATATACTGACTAAAAGTAGTTGAAAGAGAGACAGCAAAGAAACATTATCTTCAGTACTTGCAATAAGAAGAGAATAATCTACGAGGAAGCTCAAGTGAACCACCACACACTGGGATGGCTGAGAACTCAAGCTGGTCTCCACATCGAGATGGAATCTGATAGGCCCCATCAGACCCGCATCGAATCCCTACTCTAGAAACACAAAACATGCTTTTCGTCTTACTGCTCACAGTCGCTGAAAAATTGTTGGAGAGACGGAAACCAACAGACTATGCAAAACTGAGAAAGCTCTGAAAATGAAGTACAGAACACGAACCTGTAATGGCGATGACGAACAAAGGAAGAGGAATACTTGTGAAGAGGAAGAGCAACCATAGACGACAACTTTTGAAACTTTGGACTTCGACTAGAAGTGCGAAACAACGAGGATAATAAATCACACAGTCGCATTAACCTTCGTGCACACTCCGACGTTACAAAACTGACGTCTTCCTTGAACTCAAGACAAAACAAAGCGAAGAGACGCCAAATCGCCGTCAAGAGAGAAGTTGTAAATCCCGTTCCATGCTGAAGAGGAACTCCGACTAAAGGAAGATTGGAACCATAGGAACGAGTTCAACAACCACCAAAGGCCACTACTCCGTTCAGCCTGCGGGATCTACAAAGAGAAAAAAGAACCATAGATTGAACACCCTACCACAAAACCCCCACCGCCTCGCTGATTCTCCAGCACAAAACCCACAGACCTCGGATTTACACCACCTAGAGCAAATGTAGAGGAACCCGCAGCGGAGCTCCGACCACACTTATCAACGACAGGTCAGAAGAGGACAAATCAGAGCAAATAAAAAAGAGGAGTGAAAGGGGAGAGAGCCTACGACGACCACTCGTTCAGAAGGCATTCAGTGGAGCTTGAATTTTGGTTATTAGAAGTATTTCATAAAATAACTCATGAAAATAAGTGAAAAGGGATTTTAGCGATAGATATAAACATATACAAAACATACATAAAGTCTATGCATTTTGCAATTAACTTTAAGCTGAAAGTACGCAAAATCTGCATTTGAATTTTAAAGTTACATTTTTTGTTTAAAAAGAAAAAATGTTAGAATGACACTTAATAATATTCACTCTGTTTTTGAATAAGTGTTATTTTGACATTTTTCACACAAATTAAGAAAGTGACGGAAATATATATATGTAATTTTATTGAAAACACCTCTCTGACTAATAATATTTGAGATAAATAAAATTGTTTATAAAATTAATGTAATTTGCAATTAATTTTCAGCTGAAAGTAAGTATAGTTTGCATTGGAATTGTAAAGTGGCACTTTTTGTGTAACAAAAAATGTTAGAATAACACTTACTCCCTCCGTTTTTTTAATATAAGTCGTTTTAGAGAAGTTCATTTGTTCCAAGTTATAAGCCGTTTTCGGTTTTCTATGTAAAATTTATTTAAACTTAATGCAATATAACCAATGATAAAATATCTTATATTTTTGTATTGGTTGAATTGTGATTAGATAAACAATTAATGATGTTTTTTGTTTAGAAAATTTAAAAAATTAATGATTTTCTCAATCCATGTGCATAGTTCTAAAACGACTTATAATAAAAAACAGAGGGAGTATTATGAAACAGAGGGATACCTTTTATTTTTTAATTGCCTATCACCATTACTATCCATAATTAGCACTAATCGCAAGGATTAGAGGACTATAAGTTAGAATATCACTAGACAGGGGTTATCAGTGTCTTCAAAACACTCAACATGTCTTTATTTGTTGTTTTGGTTTCTTTTTAATTATCATTAATTAATCACTGTGTTAACGTCTCCCTTGTGTATTCTTAAGTACACCTTTTAACTCTCTTTTTCTTAAGTTGTCAAATTGTTTCGCTCACTAAGGGAGTGAGGGGCCCATTTTTCTTATTAGAAAACAATCTAATTAACATTTAGCATCACATTCTTGTCTCTTGTCATGATTTAATGCTCTTACGAGGTTACAAAGAAAATCTTTGTTGGTATGTGCTTGTTTAAATGTTGTCTCTACAAGCTTATAACTTGCCTGAATAAACAAAGAAAAAAGGTAAGGCTATAACTTGGCATGTGTGTTCATATTAAACAATACTCCTTCCATTTTTCTAATGTTTGACGTTTTGTTGTCATTTTAAATATAATGTAAACTTATTAATTTTATGTTTATTAGTTGAATTATAATGAAGTAGATACTTATTGACGTTAAGTCTTGTTTAAAATATATAGTTAAATATTTTAATTTATGTGTATAAAATATTATCTTATATAATGAAAGAACTAGCTTTTGTCAAGAAAGTACCATACTATATATACAATAGTTACTTGTTTAACTAGGTTATTTGTCTCCATCATTTAGAAAATAACTAATTAATTATCGTTCTCTTTTGGAAATATCATAATTTTTTTTTTTTGAAATATCATAATTTACTAAATGTTAGGTTTACAAAACTTATTTTCCTGTACAAAATTAAAGTACATAACAAAATGTTTTGATTTAAAAAAATGGTTAGCTTATTATCTTCCAGTGTTTTGATTTTATTAATATTTTCATATTATTAACTAGCAAGTATAAATGATATTATGTTTTGTATTTATTTAAATAATTATATCAATATGATTATAGACCTCCCATTGCAAAAACCACTCTTAAGTATTTAAAACGCATGTTGGTTATCAATTTTTGTTTTTGTTGAGTTTTATTAATTAGTTAAGATACACAATACAGCTAATATCATAAAATAAATCCAAAAGAAATTATTTTTCCCCAAAAATATTTTATACGATATGAAAATTAGTTATATATAAGACATCAAATAATATTAAAATCATTCAAATTGTATTATAATAACTCAAGTCTTTTATTTTCAAAGCTACATGAGATTTTCAATAAACAATATGAGTTTAAGTTGGTTAATAGATAAAAAATATTTTTAAATACTAATAAAACAAACTAGTTTTAAAAACAACACGAATAAAAATCAGAAAATAACATTTACCAAAAGATACAAATAATATATCATTACATATAATATTTTAATCAAAAATATTGAAAATAATTTAAGCAAAACGGTATTGGATTTAGAGTATAGTATTTAGTACTTTCTGTTTCATAAATGCCATTTAATTTTTTTTTGTATGCTACATTTAGAGTAGAAACCTCTATAAATTGATAATGTTGAGACTTTAAAATCTTATTAATTTATAGAGATATTAATTTACTAAGTTTCCTTTTTAGATTTTTTCTATTTTTTGTTTATAAACAAGAAATATTTGGTTTTACCATATATACATTATTTTAAATTTTAGAAATTTGACTTTCATATTGTTTTGTTATCTTCTTTGGTGTATATTTTTATGTTTCATAGAATTGTTATGTGATTTTCGATATAATTTGACTAACTATTATCAAAATACATTGAAATATATGAGAAATAGATGTATTTTTATTGTAAATATAAACCAACAATACAATGTTTAGTTTGTACTTATATAAACAATATATATTGATAGATTATTAATTTATGATTTTAATGGGATTATATATTTACACAGGAGTTTTGAAAATATTATTATCTTATTATTTTATCGATCTGTATCATATTTTACACTGATCCAAGTTGGGACCGACAAATTTATTAGTTTATAGAGATTTTTAATTTATCGAGTATTAATTTATAGAGGTTCTATTGTGTGTATATATATATATATATATATATATTGGATAATTCTAAACTTGTTGAAATTTAACATATTAATAAGTGTTTAATATGTTAAGAGATAAACACAATAATAAAACCTAAAATAGAAAAAGAAGTTTTCTATTAGATTAGGTTTGTGTTTTCCATATCTCACATGTTAAATGAAATTGTCTTTCATATAAGTATAAGTCTCATGGATTCCATAAGATCTAAAATTTAGAAAAGTTCTAAGAGAGTAGATCATAAGAGATCTAAGAGAAACATTGAAATCTTTAGTTTTGAGTAGTTTCTAAAGCTAATAAGAAAAGATGTTTTATAATTCTCTGTTTCTAGAGATCTGAATTGGTATCAGAGCCTCATGTTGGAGATTTGATCTAAGCTTAAGTTGAAACTAAGATCATGATGCTTGTGAAGAAGAAATTGCGTAAGCAAGATGGTGGACGTGATTAGGACTCCATGCACGAAGGACTTTAGATCAGCATTCATCCAATGTCTGATGTTATCATCGACAAACTACACAGTTTGGTCGATGTGGATGAATGTGTTATTCGTGTTCATGAAATGTGGGACACGATAGAACCTGGTTAAGATAATTCAAGTGGGAGAACAAACCGCAGCGAAAGACATCTGGAATGTCATCAAGTCACGACACCTTTGGACCTGATCGTGTAAGGGAGGCGAGACTTCAGACATTGATTACGAAGATAAATGCGCATGGTGTTGAGAAGAAGGTCAAAATCCTTAATAAAGGTCACGTACGCAAGATGGCGGACGTGACCAGAGTTCTCGCCGCAGTGTTTCCGCCGCAAGACTCATCCCAACTTAAGTGAATAGGTCAAGGGAAGGTTTTATAAAAACTGGGCCAAATCTAGGAAGAAGGCTTTCACCGGGTATGCCAAGCAGTCTGAAAGCGAGGATGAAGAGAAGAGCATCATCCAGTATAACCTTGAGAAAGATGTAACTCCAATGAGTGGATTCGAACACTATGATGTGGTGAAGGATGATTACTTGGTGACTAAGTTCAAGTACACGAGGAGCTTAATTGGAGTTCAAGAAATTAATATCCCTAATTCAAGTTAGAATTAAAAGGGTGAATATTGGATAATTCCAAACTTGTGGAAACTTAACATATTAATAAGGGTTTAATATGTTAAGAAATAGACACAATAAGGAAATCTAAAATAGGAAAATGAAGTTTTCTATTAGATTAGGTTTGTGGTTTTCATATCTCATATGTTAAATGGAATTGTCTTTCATATAAATTTTGGTTTCATGGGGTGTTGTTTCATAAGATTTAAGATTGAGAAAAGATCTAAGAGAGTAGATCATAAGAAATCTAAGAGAAACATTAAGAATTTGAGTTTTGAGTAGTTTGTAAAGCTAATAAAAACTATTTTTATAATTCTTTGTTTCTAGAGATTTGAATATATATATATATATATATATAGAAAGAGAGATATGTATATAAATACACATGTGTTTGAGGATGTAAAATAAGAAGTTTTCGGTTTATCCACTCAACACCTAAAAATCTTCATTTAGCTTGCAACCCATTAACATCTATCAATGCATGGGTGATGGAACGACGACTTGGAATTCAGGAATAGTGCAATCTATATTTTATGCAATGAACAAGTGACATGAAATGATATTTTTGCAAGTCTTCTTTGGAAGTCTAGGTAAGAGTTAATGTGAGACTTCTCTAAAGTTGTTTCTCGACAAATTGGTCCAGAAGTCATCATCATCTTAGACATAAACCTAGATCAAATCCAACAGTTTCTGATAAGTTGTGTGTTTCAAATGAATATTTTATTGTCTATGAAGAAAAATGTAACTTTGATATCATGGACTATACGTAGGTGCAATCTCACCCTCTGCATGTCTTATTGGTAAAAAGAATGCAGAAAGTAAAAACTCCTAACCTTTTTTTTAACTATAAAAAATTAATAATATGAGTTTAAGATTGCGGGAGACTTTTTGTCGCGAACATGCTCACTCCAAAGTCCAAAATTTCTCATTATTTTTTATCATGGATGATCAAAATTATTATGTGAGGTCGTTCTTTTTGAATAACTGTCAACTACTTGAAAAAAGCGATGGCTTAAATTTTGGAAAAATACGAACCCAGGACATGTACAAAAGGGTAGGACCGAACTTCAATTTCTTTAATTATTAATTATTATCTTCTTGAAAAAGATTCAAAAAATAAAGTTAAATATATATAAATATTTGTCCAGCAAGTGATAAAGACTTCATATTACAGATGAATTATCAGAAACGTTGTTGTAATTCAAAATAAACAAGTTCTTTATCAAATAGTAACTTTTTCTATAGTTTTTCGACAAAAAAAAAATAAACATGAATCTATTAAAGATACATAACTAATTCTTGGATGAAAGATGCAACTCACAGATGTTTTTCTGAGTATTTAAATGAGTCAAAACAATAGTTCATATCCGCTAAAGAGCGGGATTCGAACCTCAGATTTACCGTATTGGACTTTTCCTCAAATGTCTCTGGTCTATCAACACTTGGTTTTTTATCAAAAAACTTTATACAAAATTTTACTTTAAATAAATTAAGGGCTTAAAAACCTAGTTATTTTACTTTGAGCTAGATTTTTCACATTGTTTAAAATATAATAATCTGATGCTGTGTGTGTGAACTCAAATTCCGAAATGGTTAAATTTCATGCATTTAATTTTAAAATTTGATGATAAATAAATAATTTTATAATTTTACATATAGTTAATCATCTCATTCTCTGTGTGTGAAAGGTTCTTCACTATAATTATTTCTAAATTTATAAATTTAATGAAAATTTTCCAGTTACATTTCACATTACTGGTGTTTAATAGTGAAAAATATTCTGTATCAGAAGGAAGATAAATTTTAACAACATAACAAAATAAAATACTAATAAAATTATTTGATTAATTTAAAGCTAAAATAGTTTAATAAAATATAAAAATCAAAATAAGTGAATTCATCCATTGTGAAATCGATTCAATTTGAAACTCGTTTGATCGATCTTACTTGGTATATATTAAACTAATATGAAATTAGTCTGACTTTTGTAACAAGAATGCAGTTGATATTAATTAGTATTTAGAAAGAACTACTACATGACAAGTGGGTGAAAAAAAATCTGAAGTAAAATGAAATATTGGTGACATATAAGATAGATAAGCAAATCAAGTCATTACAAATTATGTTCGGATACAGATATCATAAAACTTAAGTTATAAAAAATCATAAAACTCAACCAATAATGAAAATATAGTTATTATATTTTGACTAAGATAAAATATAATTAATAACATAATAAGTAGATATAATAACAAGAAAAATGTATATATGTAACCATCTTTTTTTTTTTTTTTTGAACAAGTATATATGTAACCATCATCTTATCAATGCGAATAGAAAGTGTGTGGGGGCGGATGGATATGATATTAAAATTTATGAAAATTGACATTACTCCATCTGTCCTGTATCCATCCCACTTTTAGCTCACCGTCTTCTTTCGGAATATACATTTTCAATGGTTTCATTTTCACTCATATGGTGTTTACTTTCGCCACCTTTACTTCTTGATTTCCTTCACTTATTTATTTCCAGGCAGCTTCGTAACTTCCATCATGTATTCGATTTTGTTTTCCAAAAGCTTTAGCCAGAAAGGCATTGATTAATAGAGTTAAGGAGAAGGAAATAATAGTGGAAGATATAAAATCAAATACGATGTCAAAAGAGGTGGGACGGGGAAATCTTCAGCGATGAATGGTGGGTCTCCCAAATCTACACACACTTGACTTGTTGCTTTTTTAATTTTGATTTCCCCACAAATATCTCTCTTCGGCGGATCATTGAGCAGTATCTGTGGAGAATATGCATAACCACGACATTTATTATTTATCAAACCTACGTCGACATATATTATATATATGCTACTTCTAAGTTCTAACACAAATGTACTTTTTTTTCCTAGTATGATACTTTAGAATTTTACATGGGTTATGACAATGCGGTCGACTTATATATAGCAAACACGATTGTATTGCCAGTATAGTACGGTAATAAACATCACATTTAACTGTTAGATATTGACTACTATGACACATAAAAAGTTTGTAAAATTTGTTTGTAATAAATAAAATTAGAGAGATTTGTTTTACCAACTAAAATTAGAGATATTATTTAATTTTTTAGCAAAAAAAAAGCTAAAGATATAAGAGAAATCTCATATCTTAATAATTGGTAGATTTAACAAAAAATATTATAAAATCAATTAAGACTAGAAAATCTTTTTGCTTCTCTAAAATCATTTTTTAGGATTTTTGTTTCCGATCAGTTTTTTCGTCGTTGAGCCTTTTCGATAGTGTCAAAGGCACTTTGTCTCTATGCTTTTGTCCCCTACGACTCTTCATATGTGGTAGAGAGTCTCAACTGTTGTGAAGTGATGGTTTCTCTGGGATCTCTGTTCGATGGTGGTGCGGTTCAGCGGTGAAGTTTTGTGGTGGATCTGAGTGGTATTGAGGACGAGCCGAAGAATCTCCTTTTTCTTCTTTACTTTGTTGTTTATGACGATTTGATTATTATAGTCGAGGCTTGTTTGTTCGAAGGAGTTTTAGTGGTCCTGAAGTTGCAGATTTGGAATGATGGTGAGTGGCCTCGTGATGTGAAGTCTGTTGGATGTCTCCTTTGAGAAGATGAGCTTCTAGTTAGGGAACGTGGATCTAAACCTCTTTGGAGTTTTCCTGGTAGATATTGTCTTATGTGGGTCATTTCCCATTCTATTGTTACGTTTTCTTTCGTATAGTAAGGAAAAGACTTCTTTTCTGGGATCTGCTCGAATCTTTACGTCTGTAGTCTCTATGGTTCGTGGGGGTTTATACCCCAGTGGTGAAGGTCTTGTTCCGCTCCATGCTCCAACCAGAAGATGATTGTTCGAATCAACGCTATCATATCCTATCATATGCTCTTCTCGGCTTCTGTGGTGGTCATGTATCATTTGATTGTTTCATGCGATACATTCTTTCGCTCTTTGTTGTCTAGGGTTTAGTGTCTCTCGGTTTGTCCGGCTTTATCATAGATTAGATCTGATTTAGAATTCGGTTTGATTATCTCTAATTACAGTTGAGTCTACAAACCGAACACATCCCAAATTAATTATTAGTTAGGATAGTTTCATCTAAAAAAAACAAAATATAATAATCTAATAGAAAATATTTTCTTGAAAAAATCCTTTTTTTTTAGAGACAAGAAATTTTGATGCAGTTTCAAGGTCAAATCCATAACACAGAAGTTCAATAAAATAGAAAAAAAATTACAAACAAGGATGTAAAGCTAAAATCAAGTCGACAAACATACAAATATAATTAACTCTTGATATATGTTTTGAGTTAATTAGTAACACGAAGAATTCAAATAGAAATATACTATATCAGAAAAAGCATCACTTCAAACATTGAAATTACAATTTTCCGCATTTAAAAAATAATATTTCAGACTTGTTTTGAAATTAAAAAATTAATGTTTAAATTTTTACCAATGTATTTTATTTAAAATGAAAATATATTTTAAAATTACAAGTAGGAATTACACAATATTTATAAAAAGTAAATTAACAAATAAATATAAATTTTTAAAATATGTTAAAAACATCAAGAATTATTTTTTTTGTCACTGTCATCAAGAATTGTTTAAGAGGGTCGAATTAGTCATTGGGACAAAACTAGTCGTTGTATTTGCGGCCGATAAGTGAGCACTTGAGTGTCGTCAAAAAAAAAGTGTGCACTTGAGTAGTTTATTAACTTTATTTACTTCGTTTGTTTAATTTATTTGGCCTTTTTTACTATACGAGTAAATATCATGCATTTTTAATGTATTGTTTTGATTTTCTTCGTTACATGAAAAGTGTAACGGTTATGAAAATGTATGAGAAAATTTTGGCAATGACGTTGACAAGTTTGCCAGAGAATTCGGTGTTTTAAATAGGTATTGTTTTTTGGTGTTAGATAATTATTTAAACGTTAGATACAAAATAATTTTGTCCTTTTACTTCTGTTCATAAAATCCAAAGACGATATAACTTACATTCAAAATATTCAATAAGACAGGTTTCACGTGTAATGCCCATAGACCACAACATTTTTTCGTGTTATACTAATATACCACCAATCAGAAAAACTTAATTAATAAGGAAACTGGAAAATTCTAGTAAAATTATTGATCAACATTTTATAATGATGAAGAGAATGAGTCGTTCAACTGACCTAGTAATATTGGTAATGATATGCTCCACAATTATAAATATGCGATATTAACACCAACCGTTGGGATAAGCCATACGCCAAATTTGCATGAGACAGAAACACTTGGAATTTTGTAAACCAAAGTTAAGAATGATTGATGCTGATTGAAAAGGTATCTCATCTTCTAAAATTATCCAGCATATTTAAAAGAACAAATAAAATTAAGACAGAATTTTCTCTTATAAATAAAATAATACAAGTACCTATCACAGGTGTTTTTTCTGAGAAAAGGAAAAAAGAGAGACCGCATGTGATGGGCCAGACCCTCTGATGCAGCTGGCAGTTTCTTCGAGGGACATGCATGAATGGCCTTTCGTGCGTGCGTTCTTATCTCTTATACTTGTTTTGCTATGTTCATACTGTTACTTACGACAGATTCATAACTGTTGTAATTCTTGTAAACAACTGATTTTGAACTTCAAGTAAAGCAAACGTGCCGTTCAAAAGAAAAAAGTAAAGCAAATGTAAATCGAATATTATTCTCGTATAACAAGTTAACAACTAAAATAGATGTCAAGTGATATTGGTCATATATAGACTCCTAGTAGTTGAGTTAGAGTGGAATCTTAGCTGAAGTTAAGAGTGTGAAACTCGCGACTTATAAATCTTCATTATTAATCTTTTTTCACCATTCTAGTCATTTTAATTATCAGAATGTATACATATTTCGAAGGTCGGTGTGGATTTCGTCCCATGATCTAGCTAGCATGATTATAAGCGACCAAAATTATAATGACCAATATAAACTATAACTCATTTGACTAGTTAAATATTTAGCTCTTCGTTCCATACAATCCAGCGAAACTCGATAGGCTCCTATCACCTTAAACTCTTAACAGTTGGGTGATAACTCGAGTCTTCAAGAATCTTCGGTCAATATTGAACTAGTGTCTCAGGTAGTGTCTGAAGATGCAAGAAAAGCTTGCAGATGTCAATAGTCTTCCGTGACTAATTAGACGACGAAGTCACTGATGCTGAAAGCATTAGTCGTTACTACATAAGGCATGCGGAGTGGTGGATTACCATGTGGATGCAAGGATCTGCTGAGATGGAGAAGAATAAACTGAGGGTTTATGTCTTGACGTAGTCGTTGAAGTAGTTGTTGATGCAGTGTGTGTCAGAGAGTGAACCAGGAGGCATGCGGAGTGGTAGAAACCATGTGGACGCGAGATGCTGAGCTGGCGTAGGATAAACTTGAGGAGCAAGTTTATACCCTGAAGAAAAGGCAAGAGATAAACTTGGGGAGTAAGTTTATGCCTTGAGGAATAAGTACATTCCAAGAAAATGAAAGTGTACTTACTAATATAGAAGTTGTCCATATATCCATGTTGCCTTGGAGACTAGGTTTCAGGAACGTGGAGATCACGATAAAAGAGCTATGGAGTCGTGGGTATTCCAATAAAACACTCGAAGCTATTGTTATAGAGGAAGGGTGAAAATCCCTTAGGGTGTTCTTGGGTCGTGCTGAAGCAGTTGCTGAAGTACTGACGATGGAGAGACAAGTTTGGGTAGATTAGAAATTGTTCAGTAGCAGCTGTTAGGGTGTTAACAGGGTAGCGAGGCTGATTAAGCAGAACTTGTAATAGGGTTTACAAGGCGATTTCTAATAAAGCAATTGATGTTTGCTTGTATCTATTTTGTCTCTTGGTTTACCTTCTGCATTACTTAATTGTGGTGTCATCTTTGCACTTACAGTGTCAATTTTTTTATACGAAAAAATAATTTCATTTAACCTGATAAAATGGGAAATTCAGATCTGATTGTAAATTTATTTTGAACAAAGTTTCTCAAATTAATGTATTACATTCCTAGCATCGCATATCCATTAAATCCGACACACTCGACTATTCAATTTTTAAAATCCTGAGAAATCGATCTTCATCCTCGAGCATCAAAGAATACCTTGGGAAAATGATGTTCTTCTTGTTATTTCATTATTTCAGATGTCACGAATTCCCAAATCATCTCTAGAATAGCTGACTTCTGATTAACTTATCGAAAATTATAATCATTATTGTCGATAAAGTGATAAAGTGCTAGGCGAACATGAGAAGAGGTTCGAAGTTACCTGTACCAAAAAGAGCTCTGAGGTAACGAGCAGGTATGTCAACTTCTTCCTGCAGAAGACAATTTAACTATTGACTTTACAAACCTGCAATCCTTGTATGCCTGATATGTGGAAGATAAAATATTTTATGGATTTACGTGTACGTGAATATATACACAGTGGCGCACGTGTGTGGGAAAGAGCAAAGGGTGAATGCGTGTAACGATTGAACACTGTGGGTGTGATTGTACTATTAGAGTAAAACAAAGTAGGTGGAAAAAAGTTTCAGCCTATTTACTCTGATTTTACCCAATCAATTGGAAAACAATTTCAACTCATTTACTCTAAAAAGGTGAAAAATGTTATGAAACTAGAGTAAAATATTTCTTCAAGTTTTGTGAGGTGAAAAGATTTACTCCAACTTTATTACTTTTCATTCTTCCCATTTCCACTTTAGGCTGAAAATAGGAGATGGATAATTTGGTGGACGGACCACACATGTGTAGCATCCACTATATCATACCATTCAGCAAAAATGTTATAAACTTGTGTGTAAAGTGGTCGGACTGCTTTGTTCAAAAGTTTTTATTGTTTGTTCTTGTTTTAAGAACCGCAAGCGGTTCATTTCTCCAACTCCTATTTAGGAGTAGTTCAATTATATCCACTTGTAACAGTGTTGCTTCCAAATTTTAGCAAAAAAAAAAAAAAAACAGTGTTGCTTAATAATTTTTTTTTGAATAGCATATGTAACTCACTTTAATTATTACCGTCCAGTCTTAGGTCTATTATGTACATATGAGAAATATATTTTAGGTTACTATTTTGGGTATATATCTTATTATTCAAAATCTTATTTTTGATAATGTATTGTTTTTAGTAAAAAAACTTTTAAATATTTTAAAATTGATGGGTTAGTTGATATTAAAAGTTAAAATATTATACTATTTTGTCAAGATTATAATTTATATTTACTTCAGTTTTAAGATTTTTTAAAATAAATACTATAATTATGAAATATAAAGAGTAATTAAAAATTATCTAAATATTTTAAATTTGACAGTATTTTGAACCGCTTTTTTATCTATTTTTACTATTCGAACATATATTTTAAAATGTTAGATCCGCTTAATCACACTAAATCCGCTCGATTCACTTTTGTTCCGCTCGATCCGTTCGATTTGCTAGATACGTAACGCTTGATCCGCTTTTTTCTTTAGAAGTCTTATTTTTCACCCTTTTACTCCACTAATCAACCAATCACACTCCGCAAGTAATCTGAAACCGACCCGTAGAAAATGTCATCTCCCATCTCCAACTCTTGTATTTGATCTAACGGTTGTAATTGGTTCCTTGATTTCATAACCTATCATCGTACACCGCTCCCTTCCTCTACCCTTTTCTTTCTAGGGACAACCCTACACTGTGCTTTCTTTTCCTCCTCTACTCATTATCTTTTCTTTTTTGGCACAACCTCTTCTCATTATCTCTAATTTAGTAATTCCGTTTTTCCATTTTTTATTTGAATAGAATTTAAAATCTTTTTCAATCTTTTTTTTTAATTCTATAATGGAGTAAAAATATAATTTTGCCGTCTACAATATGCGATTCGAACAACTAATTCACACATCATTTTAGGAAAAATGTAGAAAAAGGAAAGCCTCAAAGCACGACCTGTCATTTTATCAGGTCAGGTGATAATATCACCGTGATATCACGGTCTACCTTGACGTATTGCTAATTTCATAAATAAATATATTAATAACTCGCACACTTCCATTTCACATCACACAATCAATAATGAGACAAAAGAATAAACCCAAAGAAAAGAGAGCACTTAATTTATGACGTACTCGCCCGCGCCACAACTAATAACTAATGATAATAATAACTACCTCATCCGTTTAATGAAATTACGTATTCTAAAAAAAAATTGTTTTAAAAAATTTATTTTTACATTTTAATGCATGTTTTGTTTACTAATTGCAAAGTTCAAAATGTTTAACTGCATTTATTGACTTTTTATTGACTTAAAATAATGAAAAAAATAATCACAAAAGACTATACATATATAAATGAGATTTAATATGTTTTATTGAAATGGGTGAAAAATTAGAATATGTAACATTTTAAAATGGAGGGTATAAGATCTAGTTTATAAAGTACACAAATAAACTTTGTTATAGATGTTGACAAAAAAAAAATGGTCATATAGAACATTGAAACATATTGTTCTTTACGCAGTTTCACTACACCTATGTATTTTATTTTCTATGTAACTGTGGCTGTTTTTTTTCATTTCTTACAAAAAATTTTATTAAATAATCTATTGTTGGTCCAGATGATTTTATGAGATTAATCATAGATGATTAGTATTTTAAAAACTCAATAATTAAAGAATATAATTATTATTTTGGTGAAGGATGGATAACAAGCAGTTTAATCACGTAGTAACTGTGCAACGGTTTCCATTTGTTGAAAATTATCATATATGTTTAAGAGCATTTTCGATGTAATACTCAATTTTTCCTTCAAAATAGAGTAATAGTGAAAATTGAGTAAAAATACTCTAATTCTATTCCATTTCTCACTCTATAATGGAGTGATAAACAAACAAAAATTAAAATATTCCATTTATGGAGTAAACATTATTATGGAGTGAGATATGAAGTTGGGTTGGATCAATCCTTACTCCATATTCACTTTTACTCAATTTTGAAAGAAAAAATGGACTGAAGTTGGAGATGTCCTAATATCATGATCAATTGGATACCAGAAATTTTGTAACTACACTCGGTGGCAGAGCCAACCACATTTTCACTAGGTTATTTTGATTCTAGCTTTGTTGTTGTTAGAAGCTTTTGGGTGAGATTCTTTCATACATCCTCCCAATATTGTCACTGATAAAAATATGGTTTCGGGACTAAGGGGTAAACATGCATAGATTACAGATAACCGATGTTCCGTCATTTTCTTGTGAAATTCAATCACCGGTGAGAAATATGTTGTGGATGGCGATCCAAGCATGAACTTTACGATTGTAAGTGACAAAAAAATGATCATAAGTGACGACGAACCACGACATGTTTTCAGGGAATGTGATGTGGTATTACAGCTTTGGTGTCGCTAGAACTATTTTCCGATGGGAGTATACAGGACTGTAACCGGTGGTGATGGTCTAGTGACGCTTGAGGAAATTAAAAACCCAATACGGTAAATCCGGGTTCAAATCTCACCGACCACATGGATATAATTTATTGTTTTCAACTCATTTGAATGTCTAAAAGATGAATTATCCGTGGGTTGTACCTCCATCTGTAGATTAGGTCTGTGTATTTAATAGATCTGGATTTAACCTTCTTTTTTTCAAAAAAGTATACGGGACTTTGATTTCTAAATGGTTAAAGAGCTGAGATCCATAGTAAGATTGTCAACTTTCGATTAAATTACTTGATAAATTTCTTAATTTCGTAACACAGTTTTGCTGACACCCGAAAATGATTTTTAATAACTGAAATAATGATCTAAAAAATATTATATGGTACAAATAGTGACCGTGACGTGAAGAAATATATAGTAGTCCTATATATCTAATAAATGAAATAAGATCATGTATGTGTACTTAAAATACAGATAAAATATGTGACTGTAGTACAACGTATTTGATCAATTATCATACCAGAGACGAGGTTGGATGTATAAGCTTATGATTAAAAACCTTTTAAAAGTTAAAATCTACTATAATATTATAATATAGTATTTGGTACATGGAGGACGCAACGAAGTTTCGAAAGTCGGGAGGAGCAATACATAAGAAAAAAAGGACACGAGTCCCCAACTGTAAATAAAAACAGAAATAAGGGGTAAAGTAGTGATTCTGTGTCCTTTGAGAAGAACAAGTTGCTTTAAAAATGTTAAGCAAGAACATAATAAAAGACCAGCTCCCGTTAGCCATTGTCGTTCTTTCTTCCTTCTCATTCAAACAAGAGAGAGAGAAGTTAGTGAACTTTCGAGCTGAGAATAATAATAACAATAATATTAGCAGAAGCTAGCCCCGCCATCTCGCCGCCACTTTTCGCTACCGGAGAAACCATATTCTAAACAAAATTAAAAACAAAAAAACAGTCTCTTCCCTTCTTTCTTTCTTTGTCTGAATATTATTCCTTCTGTACACATGTTGTGTAACAGTTGAGCAGTTGCATGCCCATCACTTTCTTTCTCATTTCCCGATCATAAGCTTCTAAACCAAAAGCACAGAGCTTAAAAAAAAAGAAGATCTATTTTGTACACGATTGAAACGACACCTTCTCCCGTCGTTTTGGTGATAGCTCGAGATCCGTGTTTCTTTCTTGGCTTCTGAGCTTTTGGCGGTGGTGTTTTTCTTTTTATATATACAACTATTTCGATGAGAGTTATCAGTGGGATTACTGGATAAATTTATAAGTAATGATGAAGAAGTTGAAGATTCGGAAAAGTGGCTTTGAGGTCGGCGAGATTAAGATTGCCAGCTTATTTGGCTGAAAAATTCCAGACTTGGAGTGGGATGTGTGTTCTGTTCTGTTAGGACAAGAAGAAGAAGAAGAACTCTGTTTTTTTTTTCCTAAGTGTTTCTGGATTTGTTAAAAGATTTGGTTGGTGAATGAGTGGGAGGTGGAGGGAAACTGTTAAAAGAAAGTTAATACTTTTTTTTGGTGTCTCTCCTAAGTCATAATTACATTTTTGGCATCTTGGATCTTTGAAGAAACAAAGTTTGAAATTTTTGTTTTTATTATTTGCTTTTTAAGTTATATATATAAATAAGAAGATGAGATTGTCTTTAGCTGGGTTTAATCCTCATCCTCATGAAGGTATTATTACTCTCCCTCTCTCTCTCTCTTGCTTGATACTTGCAAATGTAGAAACTTCGTATTTTTGTGGACATTTTAACTTAACTTGTGTGTTTTTTTTTGTTGAAAATAAAGTTACAGGGGAGAAAAGAGTTCTTAATTCTGAGCTTTGGCATGCTTGTGCTGGTCCTCTTGTCTCATTACCTCCTCTTGGAAGCAGAGTTGTGTATTTCCCTCAAGGTCACAGTGAACAGGTCTCTGTCTGTCTTCTTTCCCTTATGCTATTTTGGATTCTATTGGTTACATATTACTGAAGCATCTGTGAACATTTTGTCTACTTTCAGGTCGCTGCTTCAACCAATAAAGAAGTGGATGCCCATACACCAAACTATCCGAGCTTGCAGCCACAGCTTATCTGTCAGCTTCACAATGTCACAATGCATGTGAGAAACTTGTCATATGAGAAGCTTCACATTATTCTATTCTTTGACTTAATTTAGGACAATATTTTCTTGAAATTTCAGGCTGATATTGAAACAGATGAAGTCTATGCACAAATGACTTTACAGCCGTTGAATGCGGTAATGAGACTTTTTACATGTAATCCATAATTTTTTTTTACTTTTTGAGGATTTGTCGGTGTTATGAACAGTTTTATTGTTTGATGATGCCAGCAAGAGCAAAAAGATCCTTACCTTCCGGCGGAACTAGGTGTCCCGAATAGACAACCTACAAACTATTTTTGTAAAACTCTGACTGCTAGTGATACCAACACTCATGGTGGTTTCTCTGTGCCTCGCCGTGCTGCTGAAAAAGTTTTCCCTCCCTTGGTACTTTCATCTTCTGCTTACTCTGAAGTTTCTTTCTTTGAAACTCAGCTAATGATTTTTATTTTTTGTGTGTGTCTTTAGGATTACACACAGCAGCCTCCAGCTCAAGAGTTGATGGCAAGAGATCTGCATGATAATGAATGGAAGTTCAGGCATATTTTCCGAGGTTAGTAGAAGTCATGCTGATTTGGATTTTTCGGTACTATCTCACAAGAGTCCCATTTGAGTTTTACTTATGTTTGGGTTCATTTCTAGTTCGATTTAGATCAGGTTATAAAGTTTCTGCTCGAAAATCTAAAAAGAAAACTAATAAATTGACCAACCAAAATATATAAATTATTCAAAAATCAAACTAAACTACCTAAACTAACTAATAAGTATTTAAAATAATAAATAAAAACTACAAAAATCTTTAGAACACTATAAATATCAAAATTACCTTAACATATTAAACTAATCCTAGTTCGGATTTCGGTTTGGTTAGAGTTGTACCAAACCCGAAAGTATATAGCTCTTTAAATCTCTTAAACCCAGTTCGGATATTTTTTATAGTAACAGTTTGGATCGGATTTTTTTTTCTGTTGAGACTTCGGTTAGGTGTAAAACGCGAAGGCCTAACAATAACTGAAGAACAAAGAGAGATATTGATTCTGCTTTTGTTCATCTTTTCTCAGGCCAACCCAAAAGACACCTTCTTACTACCGGCTGGAGCGTGTTTGTGAGTGCTAAAAGGCTTGTCGCTGGTGACTCCGTTCTTTTTATCTGGTTAGAAACCACTCCTTCAATTATCCCGTACCTTGTGAGTGTTGGAGCTCATCGTCATTTTTATTGTTATAACATCAGGAACGATAAAAATCAGTTACTTCTTGGTATAAGACGAGCCAACCGGCCACAAACTGTCATGCCTTCATCTGTTTTATCAAGTGACAGTATGCATTTAGGCCTTCTTGCTGCTGCTGCTCATGCAGCCGCCACAAACAGCCGTTTCACCATCTTCTATAACCCAAGGTACGGTTTTAGATCCCCATAATTATGAATGCACCTAACGTGCTGATTCCTTGCATTTTTTTTTCTCTACAGGGCGTGTCCATCAGAGTTTGTAATACCCTTGGCTAAGTACGTGAAAGCTGTTTATCACACTCGCGTCTCTGTTGGCATGAGGTTTAGGATGCTGTTTGAAACCGAAGAATCAAGTGTACGCAGGTAGGTGAATTATAAACAGAGTTCTTATTATTACTCTGCTTTCTATTTTTTTATTTTTTTTGCACCTGGAAGTTCCTCCTCAAGAATGTTAATTTTTTGGCAGGTACATGGGTACAATAACTGGCATTTGTGATCTAAATCCTGCTCGTTGGTCTAATTCTCATTGGCGGTCCGTAAAGGTTCATTTCTTTCAACCAAATCTTTGCTTTCTTTTATATAGATATGTCATCATCATCTTGATCATGGTGCAGGTTGGATGGGATGAGTCAACTGCAGGAGATAGGCAACCAAGGGTGTCCTTGTGGGAGATTGAGCCTCTAACAACATTCCCTATGTATCCATCTCCTTTTCCTCTCAGGCTTAAACGTCCTTGGCCTCCTCCAGGTCTCCCATCTTTTCATGGTATTTTTGTAAATTTCAAAAAAACTTGGTTCATCCCTTGAAGTTCTTGTATATATTCTAATTGTTGCCTCTTAGGTCTTAGGGAAGATGATATGGGTATGGGCATGAGTATGAGTTCACCGCTCATGTGGGATCGAGGACTTCAGTCTATGAACTTTCAAGGTATGGGAGTAAACCCGTGGATGCAGCCTAGGCTTGATGCATCTGGATTGCTTGGTGTGCAGAATGACGTTTACCAAGCAATGGCTGCAGCTGCATATCAAGACATGAGAGGCATTGATCCTGCTAAAGCTGCTGCTTCTCTTCTTCAGTTCCAAAGTCCCTCGGGTTTCTCAATGCAACCCCCTTCCTTAGTGCAGTCGCAGCTGCTGCAGCAGCAACTCTCTCAGCAGCATCAGCAACAACTCTCTCAGCAACAGCAGCAGCAGCAACAACATCAGTCTTATCTTCCTGAAACCCACCAGCCTCAGTCAGAGGCTCAATCTCAGCAGCAACAGCAGCAGCAAGTGGTGGACAATCATAATCAGTCTGCTTCCAGTCCAACAACAGCAACAAGAGCTATGTCTCAGTTTGGTTCTGCTTCTCAGTCAAACATGTCTCTTCTCCAGTCCATGACTTCTCTGTGTCATCAACAAAGCTTCTCAGACACCAATGGAGGAAACAATCCCATCACTCCACTCCACACTCTTCTCAGCAACTTCCCTCAAGACGAGTCTTCTCAGCTGCTCAACCTCACTAGAACAAACTCTACAATGACTTCTTCCGGCTGGCCATCAAAACGTCAAGCAGTTGATTCATCGTTCCAGCACTCTGGAGCTGGTAACAACAACAACAATCAATCAGTTATGGAGCAGTTAGGACAGTCTCACACAAACAACGTTTCTCCAAATGTCGTCTCGTTGCCTCCATTCCCCAGTAGTCAAGAGTGTGAGCAAGAAGAGAACCCCTCAGACCCGCACAGCCATCTTCTCTTTGGAGTCAACATTGATTCATCTTCCCCTCTGATGCCAAACGGAATGTCAAACCTTAGAAGCATTGGCATTGGAGGCACTCAACCCTTCACATCATCTAGTTTCAACAACGAGTTCTCTGGCAATCTTGCATTTACAACGACACCTTCTAGTTGTATAGACGAACCAGGTTCTCTACAGTCCTCAGAAAACCAACAGTCTAATACCTTTGTGAAGGTATAAATTAAAGGTTTTTCTTCCCAAAGTGTGTTTCTTGTCTCGCACGTAACTAGTGATGATCTAGTGAGAATGTTCTTGCAGGTGTACAAGTCAGGGTCTTTTGGAAGATCGCTAGATATAAAGAAGTTCAGCAGCTACAACGAGCTGCGAAGCGAGCTTGCTCGCATGTTTGGCCTCGAAGGCCAATTAGAAGATCCTGTGAGATCAGGCTGGCAGCTTGTATTCGTTGACCGAGAGAACGATGTTCTTCTCCTCGGCGATGACCCTTGGCCGTAAGTTTAACTTCCCACTTTTCTCACTTGGCATTGATTCTAACTTTGTCATCTGACTACAGGGAGTTCGTGAGCAGCGTGTGGTGCATCAAGATACTCTCACCACAAGAAGTGCAGCAAATGGGTAAAAGAGGCCTTGAGCTTCTCAACTCTGCTCCATCCTCCAATAACGTTGATAAGGTCCCAAGAAATGGGAACTGCGATGACTTTGGGAACCGGTCAGATCCGAGGAGTCTCGGTAACGGTATTGCATCCGTTGGGGGTTCATTCAACTACTAGACAAGTAGAAAAGAAAAACCCTTTTTCTTGGTATTCAAGTTATTAATTAAGTATTGATCCTCTTAGGTACTAGCTTAATCTGTCTTTATTACTTATAAGAAGAGAGCTTTGTGTTGGCCTTTGTGGAAACAGAGAAACTCTATCTGTCGAACACTGTAATTATAAGATCTTTTGTTTTTGTTTTTGTTTTTACTTATATGAATATTTTTACTGAACTTTTTGTTATGTCATTTTATTTGCTCACACCCCTACAATCAACTTTGATGGTGAAGTGTTGTTTTGTTTTGGGGCTATGTTAACTTTTGTCTGAGAGTCACTGGTCCACATAGAAAGTGACTTGTGTCCAAGTTCCCTTATTGGTTTGTGTGAAACACCAAAATATTCCGACCCGCTATTTAGGGCTTTACACTAAAATTAGATCTCGTTTTGCGTCAGCAGTAACCTTTTTTTCCTGACACGTATCGAACAGTAGTTCGTACGCGTAAGATATTTTTATTGGTAGGTCAATTAAGATTTGCCCTGACGTTTATAGTAAATGGTAGGGAAAATTGCATTGTATATCAGTATATCCTAAATGGTATTGGAAACAAACAAAAAAAACATGAGGAATATAATAGTAATAGATGAACTTATGATTAGGGTTTGTGTGTTGATTGGCCATACAAACGTAAGATAAATGTAAGTTTTGTTTTAACCAAAATATGAGGAATGTGAAACGAAATTTGTAGAATGGTTACAACATATATAGAAACGTAAACGTGATATCCAAATAATCAACCGGAAGCTGTATTGATCTTCTATAAAGATTGTTGTGAATATGGAAACATCTTACAAATATATTGTTTGGTTTCAATCATAGAGAAGAAATTTGTAGGTTTTTGTTTTGTTTTTGACGTCATTTTGGTAAGCTATAAGTTGGCATCATTTGAATAATAGATGAATTTATGATTAGGGTTTGTGTATTGATTGGCCATTAAGAGAATAGAGTGATCAATTAATAAAAGATAAGTCAAATAAATAACAAATCTGATAAAGAGATATTTAAGTATATAGTTTGATTTGTGGTGTATGAATGTGATTCACATATATCTTTGGTGGTGTGGGACTATAAAATTTAAGTTAGAAAATTGGTAACTGTTGAAAATAATGGTGCATGTGATGTGATAGGAACATTAATAGATGACACAAGTTAGGGCACTTTCATGAGCCCTAGTTAAATAGTGCATGGTGACCCATCATTTTGAAAGTTCTTATCTTTTTTTTTTTGGACAAACCTTTTTTCTTTTTCTTTTTCAGTTTTGCCTGTCAAATTTATTTTTCTTTTTTTTTTCATCCTCTTAGAAAATCAATTGTTATTTTTTAATGTTCACATAACGTCGATCGTAGCCATTCATTAGAAGGTACAGAATATATTCAAATGAAGATATTAAGAACCTAGCTTCTGTCTACTAAACATGAAATCATATGTCTTTTCTGGATAGGTGTCATAACCCTATTTCAAACCTATTGAATATTTTCATGACGTTAATATCTGGATTTCAAGATATACTAATTTTCTTATTGTGTTTTAAATTTTAGAAGCAGAAAATGAACATGTGAAATTCATTGGATGTAAAAACATGCATCAATCCATAACTGATTATACTTATTTTATCAATCAACATAAATTTGTTATAAATTTAAGCCGGAATGTGATCTTCCAATACAAACTTTTCAAACTCTAATAAAATGCAGAAAATGTTCTTTTAAGGTTTGCTGCTGAAGACCTTAACTTTATATAGTAGAGAAATTAGACATAACTAAATGATTCACGTAGAGAAATCAATTTATTTCAACAAAAGGTTCAGAGAAGCTGTATCGTTAGCTATAGACATGAACGCTCTGGAATTTTGTGAAATGAAGACAATTTAGGTTTTAAAAATTGATAATTTAATTTAAATAATCTAGAAACCTTTTGTTTTTTTTGGTAAAATAGAAACCTTGTGTTTTCATGTATAAAGAAAATAAAAATGGGGAGTTTTACGTTAATATTTTACTTGTCTTTTTCTCAAGACCAATCCATTGTAATATCTTCTATCTATTTTTGTTGACTAGGTGTACTAAAAAGGATTGCAGAAATTGATCTAGCAAAGTTGATAAAAAGTACTACCGTAGTCAAATGTAAGTATCATGATACAATATTAAATGAATAGAACCAAAATAAGCTTTCAGCTAAAAGGGTTTTGAGTGTATATATAAGTTGTTATTGTACGAATAGTTTTTCTCATTTATCTTCATTTAAAACGACGAACAGAAAACGTCAAATGTGATATTATTAATGGTCGTCCAAACACTTTTTGAGGCAAAGTAAATAAAGTTGTTTTGAGTTATAATATGACCACAGGAAAAAATCTATGTAGTATCCTTTCGTTGTTTTATGCGATGGCGAATTACTAATTAATTAATATTAACTAATCCAATTATCAAAAATAATTAGATGTAAGAAATGAACTGATCTAATTTTTCCAAGAACAGACCAATGTCCAAACATCAAATCGAAAATGGTTTCATCAGATAAAAAAAAAAAAAAATTCTTCTAAAGAGGTTCCTCTAAGACCGTCTTCAGTATCTAGTAAACAAGGTTAGTCTCATAAATTAAAATCCATCATGTAAACAGAATTAATTTAACTAACAGAGCTTATATATAGGCGTAAATTCACTCAACCAAAATCATTATGAGATGTTGTCAGAAATCTTAATGCCTCGTCCTAAAGTAGGATGACGCATTACAGGCAAACAAGCGATTTGAGAGGGCTATTTCCGCGGAATCTACACCAAACGTCCGCTTGGGGATTGGGAGCTTAAAATTCTATGTTATACATTTCATTTTCTGGCATATTCGGCATACGTTAGATTAGAACATTCGTCATAGTTCTGTGTTGCAGAGTAAATATCTATTTGAAGAATGTCTTTCTTTGTGATATCCTCTTTACAACTCTTATTATACTTTCGTCCTCCCTCAAGTTTCCGTGTTTAATTCCAATGTTTCATAATATAATATCAATTGAATTATTGCTTCCAAAAAACGTTTTAAAAAGGATTGTTGCTTCCATATTTTTTCTTATATCTTCTTTTCCTGTTAAACTAATCTTTAAGATTTATATAATACTTTAGGGTAACCAAGTTGTAATCACAAGTTCCAACTCCTAAGTTTCATTTATTTATATGATATTTACCATTTAACAGAAAAAAACACACCCAAGGTCCAGATATGATTAACATTTGATGCTTGATCATTAGGCTAACTGGACCAAAGATACTCATGAACTTTCTAATCATTGGACCGGACCATAGTTCAAAGCCCAAACATATCAGTTTAGAGGGCCACTAGGCACTAGTACAGTTGTTTGGTTTGCAAGTAATATGATGTGAACATGTAACCATAACGCCAAACTTTTACTTCCAGTGATTTATCCGGCCTAAAAGTGGTTTCTGTTTATATTTGTCTGGTTTAGATTGTTCCTTTCTCTTTGAACCCATGCAGCACAAAATGCATTCCATTTATATATTACACAAAAGGTTCTCAAATCCTGATTTACTCAAAAGCCAAAAAAAAAAAACATTTCAAGTGCCTCATGAGAACCAACCACAGCATATCTTGTAACCTGAAGCCGGTATTCGACCGGTTTCCCTGATATATTGGGCTTCAGCCACTGCCTTCTCGGCATCACGGGCTTTTCTAGCTTCTGCAGAAGCTCGTTTCTCTTCCGAGCTTTGCTTAGCCATTGCTATTTTCTTCACTATCCTTGCTTCAGCTTCAGCCTTCATCTGCTCAACTTTAGCCTACCAACAATGCTTTTATCATTGACTTTTACGTAAGTGACAAAGCAGAAGTATTCAAAAACACCTCACATACCTCAATTCGTCGCATTTCTGCTTCGAGTTTGGCTTTCTCCTGACTTTCCCAAGCTTGGATTCTGATCTCCTCACGCTTATACCTAAAGAAAATTTTAAGTTTTAAATGAAAACAGGTTCGTTTTAGGTATTCTATTTTATGTTTCTTCACTGACAAGTTTGATATTTGGTTTTAGGTTAAGAGAATACAGACCTTGCATTATGTTTTGATTTTTCTGCTTCTTCCCAAGCATTTGCTCGTTTATCAAACTCAATCCTCTGTGTCTCCTCTGCATCTATCTTGTTTTTATTGTTCTCCTCTTCTTCTTTACTTGCCCAAGCTGCGATGTTCATCTTCCCTAACCGTACTCCGAGAGTTACTATCTCTCTTCTCGTCTTCGCTTTCATTTCCTCCTCGGATAGTTCTCTTTTTGTGTTTGCTGACGGGTCTAGTGACTCTTCTTGCTGGCCTCCTCTAGGAGTAGAGGGTAGAGACGAAGTCGGGCTGCGAAGAGGAGTTGTTGCACCAACTGGTGTCACAGATCTTGAAGGTTCTTGACTTGGTATTGGCGTCATATCAGTTCCCATATCTCTCATACATACAGATCGAATCACAGGACCAGCTTCACACATTAAGGAAAAAGACTACATCTTGTCAATTACAATGAGCTTCAATAAATGTTACTTTAAGAAATGTTGAGTACATATTTGTTAATTATTCAATAAATGTTACTTTAAGAAATTTTCTTCTTATATGCTAATTAATTTGCATAAAAACATGAGGTACGTAGTTTTATTTGAGGGAATTTATTTATTCTTTTACCTGGAGTATCGTTACGTGATGAGTCCTTTGTTGTGTCCACAAGATCATTGCTTTCTGTGGGTTGATCGATCAACAAGTTTCCTCCATAACCTTGAGTTGGAACGGGATGTGGAACGTAATTAGGGAACTTGTCGGACCCCTCAGTTTGTATCCTAGAGTTGCTATGCTCGTAACATGTATTATCGGTCATAACTCTAACAGGCATCCGATTCCCTTGACCGTTCTTCCTCATCACCATGTTCTGTCTGCTCATTATCCACTTCTCAGCATCATTCCACTTGGATGGCATTTGTCTCGAAAAGTATGCTCTTGAGACATGACTCTGATTCGAACGCTCTCCACGAACACCACCGTGAAACTCGAAGCTTGAGGAGCTTGCGTTACTGTCGTAATCAAGATTTTCATCTTCTTGTGTTGTTCGCAGAGCCATACTCATGTCAGCCTTTTTCAGTTGATTGTTTTCTCTCGTAAGACCTTCAGACCGATGTCTCGAGGCTTGAGTATCGGTTAGGTCCAAAACCGGCGGTTTAGCTACTCCTATGTCCGTTGTGGAAGCCGCCACTACAAGCCACACACGACAAGAGCAGAGTAAAAGACAAAAAACTTTGACCAAGAACAGAGCAAAGACAGAGACTTTGACCAAGAAAGGCAAAGTTAAATCGATTAAAGGCTTTAATTGTAACATTGGAGCAGAGAGATAAAGCAAGAACAGATCAAAAAAAAAGAGAAGTTTTAGCCAAGAACAGAGAAAATACAGAGACTTTGACCAAGAACAGAGCAAATACAGAGACTTTAGCCAAGAACAGAGCAGAGACAGAGACTTTAGCCAAGAACAGAGTAAATACAGAGAATTTAGTAATTCTAAGACAAACTGAGGTAAGGAAGAGGAGAGAACAGACCATTATCATCGTCGCCGTATGAATCAGATTTAGAAGCAAGCAAGCTGTTCTTCGAGAATTCTGTGCCGTCAGAGACCTGAAGACGAACAGGAGACGTTCTTGAAGAGTTATTGTTAGACCCTTCTTTCTTTTTGTTATTATTGTGCGGACCCATTAGCTTCATTCTCAGCTTCGTTGGCGAGAGCATGCTCTTCTTCTGCAAAGATATAAACCGAAACTTGTTGCATTTTTCATGGCTTCAATAGTTTTTTTTTTTTTTTGCTAAACTCTTCAATAGTTTAAAGGACGAACAAAATAAACTTTTTCAGATAAAGCAAAACTGTTTGATTGAAGGGAGGAGAAAAAAGGATGAAATTAACAGTAAAAAGGATTTAAAAAGAAAAAGTTCATATCTTTCTCCCAGAAATTCTTCAACAGAGGAAACTCACTGTAAGGTACTTGAGAGAGAGAAGAGTTAATTACCTGCACCTTCTCAATCCTCTCGTACTCCATTGCCAATGCCAAGTCCTCTGTATCTGTTTTATGTTTATATATTATACAGATTATATATTTGTATAAGGTTGAAGTAAGACCAGACAAGCTTTGTCTCGCTCTAATAGAGAAGAAGAAGGGGGACAAATGGGTGTTCTGTAGCTTCTTTTTCCTTTAATAGATTTTTGGGAATTTTTTGATAATAACTGAAAAAGAGGGATTTTTTTTTCTTGTATTTTTAATTCTATATAATGGGAGTTTTGGGATCTCTTGCTTTTTGGTATTTGAGTGATGAATATATTTTCCTATCAAATTAAATCTCGAAAAGCACTTCAATTTATTTGTATTGGAGCAATATTGAAAAAAATAATTAAGAAAATATATGGAGCCATAAAGTAAAATGGATGTGTGAATTTGACATTGTAAAAACACTATTTCATCTGAGTTAAAAATCATTGCAATGATTATGATTTTTGAGAGAAATTTCCCGTTGCAATGATTTTGCTTTTAGACATGTTAAAAGAAAAATGTTTTTGATTTTTCAGATACAAAAATATATACTTGAAATACTTCATGCCAAAAGGAAAAAATTATGATACTAATATTTTAGTAGAATTTAAAAATCAACTTAATTTTTATATACATCTTTCGAATCTCGACAGTCGCCGTAATATCTTAATCATTTCTTTTCACAGTGAATTCTTTTTTTTGGGCCACTCATCTCTCTATGACTATAATAATAAAAAATGCAGTACTTCTAAACTAAAACAGAACAACATATGGATGTAAACAAAAATGAATGAAAGGTAAATAACATTCTTTTTGTTAAATTGTAAATAGTATACACAACATCCCATGTGTTTTTATTGACCTCCTAGTAATTATGATAGTGGCAATAAAAAGAGAAACTTCGTTTTGTTTGATTTAAAGAAGAAACCGAAGAAGTGATTGTGTGTAGATTCGCAATGCAAATGTAAATCAGTACTGAAACGTAAGCAATCGAACTGACACCACTTTAGGGCATTGCCTTTCTCTGTCACTTTGACCGTTGACTAGCTCTCTTCTTCTTTGTTCTCTTATAGATTTCTATTTAATACTACTGTACATATATTCATTGTGGAAAATTATCATTTATGGATAAAAAATTCCAGTTATACATCTAACCAGAATCAAAATATTCCATTGACTACCTCTATCTTACCACATTTAACTTAGGTTAAATATTCAACTGTATCTAAAAGTTTTACCATGAAAAAAAGTTTAAATAATATTGTTTATAACGTAGATTCGAGGAGGATTTGTGCCATACCGAGCAGCAATGCCAAATTAAACAATCTGTGAATTTTAATTAGAACTTTAATTAAGTACATTATAGTTTTTATCGGCTTATAAAATTCAAAACATGCGAATGATATAAACAATTGGCGAGGGTGTACGTATTGTGAGGCTCAAGCTCAGCTAGATTCCTATAGACTAACCTTGTTTTCCTCAAAAGAGATCTTTTTTAATTAGATTTTTTTTCTTCAAGAACATGCTTTTACACAGAAAATATATGAGATTATTCTCTTTTCCAAAAGACAAGTTTTTTATTTTCAGCGTACATTTTTCTCACATGAAAGAAAATTAACTCTCTTTTTCTTACAAGGAGATAAACAAAATTGACTCAAGTTTTTTTTTCTTAGTTAAGGTCTATAAGAACATCCCATTAGTGAATCCCATTTAGAGTTCGAAGTTTTCAATATTTTATTATTAAAACTTTTTTTTCTGTTTGATTAAAAAAAATAAAATTAGACCAGTCGTAGACCGCTACGTGTCGTAGAATCCACGAAACAGTGATGAACTCACCATAGCGAAGTTCACTGCAGAGAGTTCATAAGGGACAGGTTCATAAAAAAATGGTTATTTTAATATATTTTTTTCTTGGCAAACGTGTGAATTTTCCATGAACCTCTAATGGAGATGTTCTAACAATATTAGTAAGTATGAGACTAAGATGTAACACATCTGATCATTTACTCATGTGACTGTCACTACAAATGCAAAAGAACATTACATTAATTTCTAATATAATCATAACTTTAGAATATGTTTTTATGTTTGAACAAAAAAAATATATGTTTTTTATGATAGTTATTTGGTACTTGGTTTAAATATATGTTTCAGCGTTTGGATTTTTTTTGTCCTCAGTTTTAGTTGGTTTATCGAACCATCCCGGTCTAGATGAGACCGGTTTTATGGTTTAGTTTATTTCTTTTATATAATTGTTTAAGTTGTCTCGTGTAAGAAATTTTAAAATTTTAAAAATGAAAATCTTTTAAGAAAATACATATATTGTTCTCGGCTCTAGTTGATGATAAACTCGAGCTAGAAGACATTAGTTTGCTGTTTATGATTTTCTCTCTCTAGGTTTCCTCTGACTTCTCTCTAGAGAGCTTTCACCGTCGCTTCGCAGTCTCCGGCCGGCGATTCCGGCTCTCTTTGCCGCCGCCGGTCCGGTCATCGTATTAGACTTCTTTTGCCTCTGTTTTTTCTTTTCTTTTTTAATTTACGGTCATGCATCTTAGTCTACGGTGGTGGTCCGTCTTCAAGTTTCCGGGAAACGGTGGCGTCTGCTCCGTTATTCGCCGGCGGTTGACTCTGGGGCCGTGTTGTTCCCATTTTTGGTATTGGTCGCCGGCTTCTGATTCCCACGGATGTGTTCGGGCTGAGAGAAGGGTGATTCGTTATGGTGATGGGTGGCTGAATTCGGAGGCGATCTCGGCGACGCCGATAGAAGCTCTCTGAAGTTCGGGCCCTTGAAGATTGACGCCGACCCCTATACCTCTAATATTGTCGTTGGAGGTGGTTTTCGGTGTCCTTTGGTCTATTCCCGGTGATTTCGGTGGTTCTGATGTGGTTTGGTTCAGTTCAGCGTCGACCTCTGTATGGGATAGAGTTGGTGTCTTGTTGCTCCGGTGAAGGTGCGGTTATGGCCCCGGCGGCGAGTTCGAGCCGTGTGAGAAGACGAAGCACCTGCGTCCGACACGCGTCTCTTAGACGGTTGTGGTTTCGACACGTGGAGGTGTGTGCTGCGGGGAAGCGGTGCGGCTGTTGGATCTCGTTTTTCCTTTGGGCTTCGGGTTTTGTCGTTTGTGGGGTTTTGGTATGGTTTTTTTTTCGTTTGGGCTGGGTTTGGACCTTTGTAATTTTTCTCTCTTTCAAATAATATATCTTTCAGATGGCAAAAAAAAAGATAAACTCGAGCTATACAGTTGATTTTTGTCATTTGTCTATGTATGAATTTCAAAGAAAATGATTGGACTCTTGGAGCAAGATCGTTGACCCAATTTACACGCATTCAACATTCTTTTCCTCATTCATAGAGAAGATTAATTTTAGTTGCGCAAAAAAAGAAGAGAAGATTAATTTTCTTCTCACAAATAGTGACATGAACATTTAGATTTATTGTTCCATAAATATCGTCAACGTTGATGTGATCGTGATATACTGGTCGCTAATTTATTTTATTTTTTGAATTGAATAATAAGGAAAAGTTTGTAGCCATTTTTTTGGTCAACAGCGAAAAGATTTGTACAGACTAAAAGAATGTTCAAACAAACATATATATACGGATATGTCGATACTTTCATAATGGGCTTGTTGAACTTGCGCGCCATATCTCTTTTTAGTTTTTAGTGGTCGGTGCATGAGATAAGTCAAAGAAACCCACTAGTTCATTTCCTCGCACACTTTATACGACATATTTTCCTTTTCACATTGCTAATATAATTTAAACAAATAATTTAGAAAGTTTATCTAATTTGCAAAGATTCAAAACCATGAGTTTGACTACCAGAGTTGAAAACAGAAGTGGAGACAAACCATTCCTCACATGTGGGTCCATGAATTTACCACCCAAAAAGATTTTGCCAAGCTTGTTAAAAGTTCTTTGGTCTGAAAACAGCTAAAGTATTCTCTTATTTATTTAAGTAGTTGGTGGAACCTAGATTAGCTTTCTGTTGTGAGGATTAGATGGAGACCAGAGCTTATAAGCACCACCAAGGAAACTCATTGAAGGTTGTGTGTTATGGATTTGGTTAGCTTTCTCTTAAGTCATAAATGAAAAGTGAAGATTAAGTAATCTTGTTTCAAACCCTTTCTTCACAGCTATAGTCAGGACAGTTTTCTGTTTTCTAAGAAATGGAATCATCCGTAGTATAACTTAAATTTCTCTTATAATTTTGACTTGATAATGTAGTAATCAAAATTTCATATTTTTATCCAAAGTCCAGTCTATAGACTATAGGCGTGGAGCAAGGGTTTGAATCTTAAGAAGCTGATACATGCTTTTCCATATTCAAACTAGTTTGACATGCTTAGCGGTCCCGTGATCTCCCACACATAATAAGACCTAAGACCTCATCCCCGAGAGTGACCTGTAACTATTCTTGTCTAATTCCTTGATCTTCTGACATGAGCTTTTATTTATGTTTCATACACAGTCAATAGCCTGTTTATTTCAAGCATAAAGTAGTTTTAAGATGAACTGTTTTCTTTCTTTAGTTACTATTTTATTTATGTTTCATACACAGTCAATAATAGCCTGTTTATTTCAAACATAAAGTAGTTTTAAGATGAACTGTTTTCTTTCTTTAGTTACTATTTCATGGAAATGCCTTCGCACCCCTCTCTCTATCTTTTTAAGGTCTGAGTATCTCATCTCTCTCTTCTTTGCCGCTACTTGTAACGCCACTTTCACCAGCCTCTTTGCTATCCCCTGCACATCACCAATTACGTGTTTTTTCACTTTATAAAGACTCACTCACTAGCACAAAGAAAGAAAAAAAACAATTTATGAGTGCTTAATTCTCACGTTACGCGGATGATTCTGCACCATCTCTACTGCTTCTTGGTTACTCATATGTTCCCATAGTCCATCTGACGCACATATTATAAACTTGTCCTTCTCCTCCTCCAGCCTATGCACCGTCACCGACGGCTCTGCACTCAGTAACGGCCTGCTGAACGGTGCCCTCAGTCTGAATTTCGCATACAACGGTTCCCTGTTGAACTCCGACCGTTTCAGATACACATCCCGAATTGATCTTGAAACCTGCCATTACAAATCACTCAGAGCAGTATGTAACAACATATACAAACATACGACTTTTGTGTGTGTTTATTTCACCTGAATGATTCCTTTTACTCTCCAAACGTTATGCTTCAGAAGTCAGAACCACTATATCCGGATGGTTCGGATGCAGAGCCTGAAGCTCCCTTCGCACTGACTCTATAGACGCATTATGTTCGGTCGACAGCTGAGTGGCGTGAACATCTCCTGTTGCCTTCATGACTTGTCCCAGCATTGGCCACGTAGAGCTTCCCATCGCAGATGACGCATACAAGGCAGCATGAGTGCGTGTGGCATCATGTGGGTTCGATGTCATGCTTGGAACTTCAAGTAGCATGGCACATATGGTTTGAACAGCCTCCAGGTTTATACTCTCAAAAGTGTGTACCCCTTTCTCAGTTTTTTGATAGGCAACAGACTCGAAAAGCTATCAGCAGATTTTGCAATTACAAGAACCAGCTTGAAAAGAACCTGATTTATTACCATATAATAATGTTAACAATGAATGTAGTACGTCTTAAACAGTAGATGACAGGTACAATATGATAAAACAAAGGGTGCATAAATACAATATGCCGTTCACTCCTATTGGAACAAGGGTGCGACTGAGAAAAATATGAATTCCAATAAAGGCATAAAATAAAACACACAGCATTTGTTTAAACATAAGGCCCTAAGTCATCAATATGTCTTCCATTGGACAACAACAAAACATAAATTAAAAAAAAAGAGTAGACACATAAAAAGAGTTCATTATGCTGCAGAAGAAGCATAAGTTTAAAATGATCAAGGAGGTGTTGCCTTTGACTCGCCAGGTTAAGGCTTAGAGCTGCAAGGGAGCATGGGCCTCCACAGAGTATCATTTTCCAGGTTTAGGCTGAGGGCTGAAAAGGAAGGAGGGCCTCCACAGAGTGTCTTTTCCTCCAGGAATATCCATGAGGGAGATTCCTCTGCTTTTCAACCAAGCTCTAATCTTGTCGCTTCTCTCAAAGTCTTTCAGGTCCCGTCTCGTTTTCCTTTCTTCAATCAACTGTAATACTTCTTCTTCCCCTAATTTTCCTCTTCCTAATGCCTTTTGTTTCATCTCTTTCAAAAGCTCTTCGTAGCTCAGACTCGTGAGCAGACCAAGCACATCGAGGATTCCCCTCGCTGCTTTCTCGAGCTCCACCAGCGACACAACCAGCGACATCCTCTTCGTTTTCTTCTTGAGTTTGGTGATTAAAACCTTGATGAGTTTCATCGTTCTTGGCAACGCGTCTCTGAGTATGTGAGGTGAGTTCAGGTCGTCTGACATTTTCTCTTCAAAATCCCTCCACAATTTCTTAATAGCGTCTTGAGCTTCTGAAGTCTGCTTATAGTACTTTCTATTCTTGTCTTTTAGTGCTTCTTGATATGGAGCCAGAGCTTCAACAAGATCTTGTAATGTCTAAAAAAAAAGAGGAGATATGAAAATAAATAAATAAATAAATAAACATTGGCAAACCATTAATTCAAAGTTGGGAAAGTAGTGTTGTACCTGATATACATTATACAAAGAGTCTGACGAAACCTCTAGCTCGTGCTTGGTATAGGTCAGGGAAGTGCGGTAGTGCACACTCATCAAGAAGTATCTCACAGCCAGTGGGTGAAACACGACCATCATCTACACAATGCTGCATATTAGCCCACAACAGAGACTAAATTTTATTTATGTGAACAAGATAAAAGAAAAAAACTTACTTCTCCAATTGTAATATATCGACCATGTCTTTGCAACTTATGGTCGTCGTTGTAGATGACTTGCTCACTGTGCAACCAGAAATTCGCACCACTACTATCTTCTTCACAACAAGTCTGGGCAATCACGTTTTCATGGTGCGGGAATTTCAGATTTGCAGTACCACCGTGAATGTCAAATCTCGGAGGGAGGTAAAGGGTGCTCATTGCTCTGCACTCTACGTGCAATCCTGGTCTACCTAGTCCCCAAGGGCTCTCCCAGCTTGGTTCTTCTTCACCAGGTTTTGCAGCCTTCACAGCATAATAATAATAATAATAAATAATAATTTTACCGACTTAAAAAAAAAGAAAGAAATAAAAAAAAAACAGGCCATACCTTCCACAGTGCAAAGTCAGCAGGATTGCGCTTTTTAAGATCAAGAAGCGCAACACGCCCACTGACACGATTACCAGCTAGTGATTGACTAGAAAGTAGTTGACCATAGTTTGGTGACTTATGGACCGAGAAGAAAACATCACCACCCACTTGATACCCATAACCTTTCTCAATGACCTTTATAATGATATTGATGATGTGCTCCACATGGTCACTGACACGAGGTTCGTGGGTGGGAAGGAGGCACTGAAGAGCATTCATATCTGCAAGATACTGCTTGCGGAGGCGACTGCTGTAGTCTACTGGGTTCTCCCGATGGAACTCAGCTTTTAAGAATAGCTGCAGTAATATTCAGAGAGACTTTTTTTTTTTTTTTTACTTTGGAACAGAGAGAAAACAAAAAGAAAAAAAAAAGAGATCAACTGGGAACATACGTACCATGTTATTAAGGTCTCCAAGACTCCGCACATAATTAACTTGGTAACCCAAGTACCTTAAGTATCTGCATAATTCATGCATATATATGTTTAACAGAATCACTCAAACTTAACAACAATGGTGTGGAGAGGGAAATATAGAAGAGAGAGACCACACCTGTAAAGGACGTCAAAAGCAACGGATGTTCGAGCTTCGTGGAGATTGAGGGAATCGTAACTGTGAAGTGCGACTCCGCAGACATACATTCCGATCTTCCCTGGATTGATTGGCTTTAAATTTTCCTTCTGATTCGTTATCGTATTGTACAAACACAAATCCTTCGACGCCATTATCGTCTCCACCTCCATCTCTCTCTCAATCTTCGGATAACCTAATTGCGAGACTTCCCCACCCCCAAACCGAAATATTTATTTATTTACTGTCGGCCCCCCCCCCAACCTCCTTTTCCACCGTCTATCTGTTAATAATAGTAATAAAAAAAAATAAGGAAAAGAGAAAATAAACACAATGATAAATAAAAACAAAAAATAAAATTGAAATTTTACTTAATTTGTTATTTGCATTTAGTTTTGGTTTGTCTTTTAAATTGGTAAACATATGTTAACTAGGTGACTCACCCTACGCGGGTATTATTATTTTACGAAAATAAAAGTATAATAATTTAAGCTTTGAGCAAATCAAATACTACAAACACACCTGGACCTAACATTATAAGGCGAGTACCATTAATCTCAATAATATAACATTAATCTCGACCTAACATAGTAATAAGATAAGTAAAAAAAAAAGTAAAGGAAACACATGCTTAATTAAAGTGACTAACACTAATTATATAATGTGAATATGTAAATGATGTTTTATATGTATCCAAAAATGGATGAATTGCTCTAATGAATACTATATGAATAAGAATGATTTTCGAGTTTAAATATGCGTTGAAAGTTTAGAATTGGAGGCACGTAATAGTATTAGGATTAGAATGTTAAACTTGTTAAGAAAGCTATTGCAGGGATGATGTTATGTTAGAGCATGTTTCCACCCAGAATTCAAACACACATATTCATGAGCAAGTGATTGAATGAATTTACCGCGAGCAGCTGATTCATGTCGATGGTTGCATCCAAATCACCACTGTTGGCCAAGTAAGCATCTATGATAGACTCGTGAGACAAATTATCTAAAAGGATTGCAAATTTCTCTTCCGTGTCCAACTCCAACTTCAAATCCTCATCCCTCATCTGCTGATTGTGACAGGTGTGTACATTTGAGAACTTAAAAAAGTTCCCATTCCTTGGACTCCATCTCATAAACATATGCTCCACAGGGTTGGTACTGCACGTGAAGTGTGGCAGCAGCAGCAGGCTTTGCAAAACAACCCTCTTCTTTCGAGAGTGGTACGTACGTAAGCTCCTTGCGTGGGGATTCAAAGCTGATTTTCCTGGCTTCATCGCTAAGTGTTGGTACTGAACAAAGAACAAGCAAACTCATTACTCAATCATTCATTCATACAGTAAACCAAAATCAAGCAAGATTGTCACGATGATTCCAATCAATCATAATGATCACGTGAAATCAAAACTGATGTCACAAAGAGATCATCGTTACAAGTAAAAAAAAAAAAAAAAATCTATGATAATATTATGATCAGCTTCACGCTTAGGTCAAAATCAAATCTAAAGGCATCGATTCTACACACATGAATTCCCGGAAACGAATCAGGAGGAATAACGAAGATAGATAACAATCAAGGGCGAGACTCTACATACACAGAAATCGAAATTTTCTACAGAAACATATGATGATGATCTACAGAAACTGATTCACAAATTTAAAACGTTGCGATCGCTCGCTGCAGAAAACAAACGAGCTTACCAGAAGAAGAAAACAATCAAGGGCGGGCGCTGAAGAAAAAGTTCGAGAGAAGGAGCGTTTACTTGACGCATCATCTGTTTGGCGACGTTATTATCTTTATCCTTGACCCGGTTATAGTCATTCTCATCCTCTCGGATATTTTGACGTGACGTCTCTATTAATAACTGGCTGACTCGTCGTATCATCTGTGTCGGGCATAAAAAGGGAATATGCACTCTCTGTCGCCGGTTCTATTTGACGTTTAAACCAATCTCGAATCCACGCTACCAAGACGTTGACGGTGTTAAACCATTTATCCAAACTAAGAACCAAAATTACTAAATAGGAAGTATGAGATTTTTAATGAACAAAACTCGACCGAACCTTTTTTGTTTTTTAACTTCAATTTATTTATTCAAAAAAAGAGGGCCCAACAGGAATTACAAAAAACCCAAACGAACAAATCCAAAAAAACCAAATTCGGCCGAACTTTTAAATTCACCTCTCACTCTCTACGATCAATCAAAATGTCACACAGATAATTAAAATAAAAAATCATTTTAAAATAGCTAAAAAGAAGAATAACGTCAATTTTAAAGACAAAAACGCTATTATTAAAATCGTAAACTCTAAATTTTAAATTTTATACTCAAATCCTATATCCTAAACCAAAATCTAAGACCATATTTTAATCACATTGTGATATATGATCTACGTTACGAAATTTAAGGAAATATAGCACTAGTGTTACGGATGAATTCATATTTTCTTCCTTGTGTTACGATTTTGCTGTTTTGGTATTTTCTTAAACACTTGCTAAAGCTTTTTGTAATTTGTGTTACTGCTCTTGCTTCTTATTCACCCACCAGTATCTCTAGCACTTCTGCCGAGATATCTTCTGCGATTATAAGGAGAGGAACGCTCAGTTGCGAAGTTTTCTCCAGTAAAGGAACAAGCATGGAGAATCTCGAGAACTCTATTACTCGTTACGTGTGTTCTTGCGTCACGTTTGTACCTTCTATAAACCACCAAGAGACGAAATTCAAACTTAAAGCACCACCAGAAAGAAGAAAAAAACAATGGAAGCTATGTCTTAAGCCTGCACAAATACCATCACAAGCCTATCTCCGAGTTCGAGAACTCATTATAGTTTCGTCTTTCCTCAAGTGTTCGTGTTTAATTACAACGTTTCATAATATCACATCAATTGAATTATTGCTTCCAAAAAAAAAAGTTTTAAAAAGGATTATTGCTTCAATATTTTTTTTTCCTATTAAACCGATCTTTGACATTTTTATGATACTTTAGGGTCACCAAGTTGTAATCACAAGTTTCAACTCCTAAGTTTCATTTTATTTATATGATATTTTACCATTTAACAAACAAACAAAAACACCCAAACCCCAGATATGATTAACAACATTTGATGATTGATCATTAGGCTAACTGGACCAAAAATACTCATGAACTGTCTTATCGTTGGACGACTTAAATCCCAAAAATACTCATGAACAATATAGAGGGCCACTAGTACAGTTGTTTGGCTTGCAAGTAATATGATGTGAACATGTAATGATGTAACCATAAAGCATAAGTGTTTTTTCAAGTGATTTATCCGGCCTACAAGTGGTTTATGTTTATATCAGTTCTGGTTTAAATTGTTCCTTTAGGGCCTTAGGCAATAGCAAGCCCTAATGTAAGACACAATCTTTACCATTCTCTTTTGAACCTATGCAACACAAAGTGCATTTCATTTATATATTACACAAAGGGATTTGAGAATCAAATCTTGATTTACTCAAAGTACAAGAATCATTCCAATGCCTCATGTGAACCAACCACAACATATCATATCTTGGAGCCTGAAGCCGGTATTCGACCGGTTTCCCTGATATATTGGGCTTCAGCCACTGCTTTCTCGACATCACGGGCTTTTCTAGCTTCTGCAGAAGCCCGTTTCTCTTCCGACCTTTACATAACCATTGCTATATTCTTCACCATTTTTGCTACAGCTTCAGCCTTCATCTGCTAACCTTTAACCTACCAACAATGCTTTATCATTGACTTTTATGCAAGTGATAAAGCAGAAGTGTTCAAAAACACCTCACATACCGCAATTCGTTGCATTTCTGCTTCGAGTTTGGCTTTCTCCTGACTTTCCCAAGCTTGGATACTGATCTCCTCACGCTTATACCTAAAAAAAAATTTGAGTGTCACAAAGAAATGAAAAACAAGTTTTTTTTAGGTATTCTACTTTATGTTTCTTCACTGACAAGTTCAATATAACCTTTCATTTATGTTTCTCATACACAGTCAATAGCCTGTTTTGAACTTCAACAGAAGTTAAGTGATTGCTATCCTTTTCTGCAGTTGTCTATTTAGAAATTTGATTGCTGATGTAGTAATCAACATTTCAAGCATAAAGTAGTTTTAAGATGAACTTTTTTCTTTCTTTAGTTACTATTTTAACAGGTATATCTGAAAAAACGATCAAAAAGATAATAATCAAGGGTTAAATCCTAAACTATAACTTAACGAATACAAAAGAATCCCAACTTAAGATAACAAATAACAAAACAAAAATCTTTTAGTGATAATCTTGATATGAAGCTCTCTCTCTGTATCTTAAGACAAGAAGACCCACACAAGCAAGCATCCTCATCTTCAAATTTAAATGTTCCGCCTAAAGAGGTTTAAATGAACAGAGGTGAATCAAACGCAAATAATCTTAGTTCTCTAAATGAGAAGGTCTAATGTTTATTTACCTCTTCATAGATCGACTGGGACTCTCAAGCCATCATATGCAAGTTCTACCGAAATCCCTTCCCTAATAAAACCAAAAAATTGCAACAAATAAGTAAAGATTAGTCCTCTCTTTCTGCGTATGGTTTCTTCAGATAGATAGATGGTGTTAATTGAGATTTGTCTACAGTTTGCTACCTTTTAGACCATTCTTCAAGAAACTCATTGTCTTTGTGGTGATCAAACTCGTGAGTCATTCCGATTAAAAGAGCCCTTTTCGGACTCAGTCTTTTGATCGTCTCTAGTGTCTACAGAAAACAAAAGTAAGCATATATAAACCATAAAAAGAATAAATACAGTAACTACAACAAACTAAGCTAACCTGTGGGAAACATAAGTGTGTGTTGTGGGATCCTGTCTGCAGCAAAAAAAAATAAAAGAAACAATGTGAAAACATCAGATAGAGTATTCATACAAATTCAAACTTTAAGCACACGGATAATGTCTATTACCTTATATAATGTGTCCAAGATAAGGAGATCCAGTTGTCCACCACCAGATTTCGATATAACTGTATAAAATCCAAAGGCAAAAGAGTCTGAGATATCTTGTTTCAGAATATCAAACACACACACACACACGCGCTAAGCAAAAGTGTTAACACCTACCATACTCAGTGCTTGGAAGAAAGCGTGACACATCGGATATATACGCCACTCTTGATTTTTCGCCAAAAAGGAAGCCAAGACAGACATAGTCTTCTCCATGCATCACCTACGGGAAATAAACAAAGATTCAAGTCTCCACACAGATCATCAGCAGGAAATACATGATTTCACTATTTCTACCGAAATAACTTACTGGAAGTGGCGTGAACGATAAGCCAGAAGCTACAAAAGGCTTCTCACAATCTTCCTCGATCACTCTCCAATCCAGCTGCGCTACTCGCCTAACTTCTTGCCCTTCTTTAAGTTTCTTCTGAACCAAATACGGGAACTTCACAGCAAGGCTGTTTTCAGTTAAAAAACAAAAAAAATTGTTGAAACTACAGCTTCAAAATTTCCAAAGATGATTGAAGAAGATATCATTATTATATACTACCTACCTGTCCATAGCATATTGGCTAACAAAAATAGGAGTAGGATCTATATCATTGGTGGGACTAAATGGCTGCACGGAACGTATATCATCCAGGCCAAGTACTGCATCAGCATGCTCATGAGTCAAAATGATCTGCATCATATATAGCAAACATAATCTCAAGCAGCATTCATAAAAAGAGGAGATCTAAAGTAGACGGGGAGAGCTTACGGAATCAACTTGAGGAATGTTGTGAAGAGTGAACCAACGAAGGACTTGTTCCCTGAACGTCTTGCCAACGTCGATTTGAATGTACTTATGCTTGCCATCATCATTTGAGCAATAATCGATGAGCAATGAAGTGTTTCCCCTGCCAATGGATCCACACACACACACAATCTTAAAAGCCTTCATACGGATCGAAAGCTATACATCAGAGCTCCGATTAAAACAATGGCGATGAGATGATAGAAGAAAAAATAATAATAAACCGAATCTCGAATCTAAACGAAGATCGCATTGAGAGTGTGTATTACCTGTAGTTAGGGTTTCTCTCGGGAGGGATCGAGAGAGACTGAGAGCAGACGTGGCAGGGGGAGTCGGATTTCTGGATCAGGCACATTGCGTTAGGGACCGCGCTCGAGCATCCCGTTCCGAGGAATATCAGAGCCGATCCGTCGCGATCGGAGCCGTTCTCAGTTGGATTCGAACCGTCTTCCATCATCGGAGATTATACGTATTGTCGGTGTAACGAATCTGGAATATTCCGGCGGAGGAGAGGATCCTCTAGAATACAGTGGGCTAACAGAACAAAGCAAGGAGAGAAAAATAGATATAGCTTTTTAATTAATATTGCCACGTGGCATAATCTTAGCGGCTCTAAGTGAACTCATTGTGGGACAATGTTTGCAGAGAGAGAGTAAAAAAAGAGAGCTCAGGATGTGGTGACATCATCTCAGTTCAGATGAGTGCGAAGGACCCAACCAACGCTGTACCATATTTCTTCACAGCTCAGAATGCACCAGCCGGGAATCGAACCCGGGTCTGTACCGTGGCAGGGTACTATTCTACCACTAGACCACTGGTGCTTGTTGACCTTTGTTATTTATAAACGAATAAGACCTAACTTTAATGGATTCAGGCTTTTCTCTTTTGTATTTTGTCTTCTCGTGAAGCTCCAAGGCTTCTCTTTTATAACTCCTTCCCTTCCAGGTACTAGAAATGATAAGTAGATGCTGTTATATTTTGTGGACTGTTAGCTAGCAGAAACTACGATAACTCTAAGATATTTGACTAAGGCGGGATTGTTTCTCTGCTTGTGCGTTTGTGTCTCATTATAACATGAATACGCAAACGGAAAAACAAAGAAACAATTTGGCCTAAATCAAGTTGCCTCTTGATTTGTACGTAATATTTTACTTAATAGCAAGACTTGAAACTTCATATTCAGCCCAAAAAAAAGAGTTGAAACTTCACAGCTCATACAATGCGCAGCATGCCTCACTGTTTGTTGATCACTTTTGATTATTCTTGATGATTTCATTATAGACTTTGGTGTTTTGTTTTTAGCTGCCTTCACGATTAGATATACGGTAAAAGGTGCAATTAGGTACGAATTATTGGTGCAACTGAGAAAGGCTTGACTGTAACACCAAGAGTTTCTATACATTTAGGATGCTCACTTTCTCTGAAGTTATATGCAAGTAATAATATCAATTATGAGAAGAAAAAGTAATTATGCTGCGACATACATGATTCAATGGCTAGAAATAGAATCTCTGAGGTTTATGCCTTGATGGGGTATATCTTACGTTGCTATATCATTAAAGGTATCCATTATTTATCGGCGTTCAGGTATAGTGAAGCTGATAGCTCGCTTGTTGCTTTAGAGCTCTGTTATTGTTACTTTCAGGAATCTCTTGTGAAAGATGATTTTTGGTGATGTGATTTGCCTTTTTGTTGGTAATGTAAATGGTATGTCCCGATTTATGACAACGATTGCAACTGTTGTTGTCTTTATGTGGAAGACATTTCTACTGGATTCTACCTTGGGTTTATGATACTAGACTTAGCAGTAAACAATGAAGCTTTAGGTTGTAAGAGATTTGGACGCCGACAATGCGAGAACTGTTCATTCTCTTTAGTTACTGTGCGATGTATAGTGCTCTAAGGTCAGCTGTAAGTTTATTGGTAGAACCCCAATGGATATTCCAACAATAAGGAAATAATTTGAAAAAAAACGTATGAGAGAAGGATGAAAGTTTCTTTGAGTATATCATTTGATAACTTTCAAGAACCTCATAAAAACTCCAATAGCTAATGTGTCTTTCATTTATTGGTTTGTCTTTTATATTAAGACTAGTTCATGACCCGCGCACCTGCGCGGATTTATCTTTTGATTCACATATTTTATATAAATGTTGTATATTATTTAAGATTTATAATATAAAAAGGTTAGAATGATCCGGAACAAAAAAAAATCGATCCAGACAAAAAAAACAAATACCTACTTAGATCCAAATATTGAGAACTCGAATAACTTATACCTGAAATGAACATATTTATACCCGACCCAGTGAGCTAAATTTCAAACATAATATCTTTTGTTATATTTTTAATTCATTTTTTTGGGTTGGTGAGATTTACCATTTATTCGAAAGATTTCGCTAAATTAACGGTATATATTCGTAGGTTTCTTTTTTTCTGAACAGGAAAAAAAAGATTTGGGTCTTGATTAAGTTTATCTTATATAACAAATTGCTGTTATAAATAATATTTATAAAAACTAATTTGTAACAGTAATATCATTTTTGTTATAAATTAGTATATCATGGTTTATAGGTTCAAAGTATATATTTAGTTGTCTTCATAGTATTGCTAATATTGATGGATGCAAGTTAATGAATACAGATAATATATTGTATTATTAGTAATCTGTCGTATAGTATTATATGTTAGTAGATGTATTATTAATAATCTATCTTATAGTATAATATGCTAGTGGATGTATCTAGCTTATAGTAAAATATAGGTAATATAAGGAAACATGCGTAGTGGATATAATAATAAGGTAAAAAGTGAAAAACTATGGTAATGGTTGATGTTAATTATTTATAAAAAGGCATGTTTAATAATAAGTAGATTAATATAGCATTAATTACATAAGGTCCAACATTAAAATCCACCTAAAAGAAGTTGTAATGTTTCTGTTTTAATAAGATACTAGATTTTGACCCGCGCTTTGGAAGCGCGGAATATTTTACGATAAAAAAATTCACTAATTACTTAACAAATATTTGGTAATTTTTAAAGAGTGTGTATTTAAAATATTTTTGCATTTAAATCAGTGTTTTTAAATTCAACTCGATTGTGATTATACCGGTTAATCCGGAGATCTGACAATTCAATTTAGGTTTCTAAAATATTCATATTATAAAAAATCAGTAAAACCCGAGACTAACCGATTGAACTGATGGATGACTGCTATGTATAATCTAATTGGATTTAAATTGTAATAGTTTCATAATTTGTAATCTTATAATCCAAACTTTAAAGTTCATTATTTTACAATTTATGAAATTATGACATTTCTACAAAATTTTAAAGAGAAAATGGTAGATATAAAATAAATAAGATTAATTATTGTATTGTTTGGAAGCATTAATAGTAGTATAAAAAATATATTGTTTGGAACATTGATAGTAGTATAAAGAAATAAGTATATTGTTTGGAAACATGGATAGTAATATAAAGAAAGAAACATTAGTGATTTAATGTAGGTTTAACTATAAAATATAAATGTGTATTTAATTTAAAAACTTACAAAATAAATGTTAGGTCCAACAGAATGTTTCTGTTTTAATAAGATAGATATTAAACTTTAATTCAAAAATTAAAATATTATAGCACTTAATCGAAGACTTGGATCCCGCTTGCATGTTACTTTAATCATAAACAACATTGATGTGTCTTTACTTCCCCATCTTATTATATAAAGCTTGGTTCTTCAAAGTTACTAATTAACATGATCGCGACACATGACAATTAAAACTTTAAGATTGTGACATGTGTTAATATATTTCATAATTAAAAACCTTATTATAAATATTATTAATAGTAATTTTCTATTTTTAAAATTCTAAACAAAATATTTAAGATTGTGACATTTGTTAATCTTTCTCATAATTAAAAATTAAAAACTTATTATAAATATTACTAATAGTAATTTTCCATTTTTTAAATTCTAAACAAAAGATAATTGTAAAAGATTATTTGATAGTAATTTTTCTTCTAATATTTTACATGTGTTTAAATATATAATGATTAAAAATATATGTACTTATATAATAAAAACGAATTTTGAATAATCTAATTGTTTTGACCAAAAAAAAAGAATAATCTAATTGTAAATATTTCTAATAGTTAAAAATTATTTAATATTATTTTTTCAGAATTTTTCCTTCTTTAAGATTGTGACATGTGTTAATCTATCTCATAATTAAAAACCTTATTATAAAAATAATTAATAGTAATTTTCCAATTTTAAAATTCTAAACAAAAGATAATATTGTACAAACTGATTATAGTTTAAAACACATGTCAAAATTATTAATTAACATGATTGTGACACATGACAGTTATATATTTAAATTTTTGATATTTGTTAAAATATATCATAATTAAATATATATATATATATATATATATATATATATACAATAATTTTTAAAATTCTAAACAAAAGATAATTGTAAAATATTATTTAATAATAATTTTTTTTCTGATATTTTTACATGTGTTTAAATATATAATGATTAAAATATATATGTACTTATATAATAACTACGAATTTTGAATAATCTAATTGTAAAAATTATTTAATAGTTAAAATTTATTTAATATTAATTGTTTCAGATTTTTCCTTTTTTCAGAATTCTAAACAATTTTCTTTTCTTATTATAATAAAGTTTGGTTCTTCAAAGTTAGTAATTAACACGATCGCGACACATGTCAATTAAAACTTAAAGATTGTGACAAGTGTTTAAAACTAAAATCAATTTGTAAAATATTTAACACTAATTTTACTTTTCTAAAATCATAAAAAAATGTATATAATATTTAATCATAATTATCCTTTTTAAAAAGCTTAAACTAAAAAATTGTAAAAAATATTGATTAATGTTAATTTCCTTCATAGAAATCACGAAGAAAAGATAACTGTAAAAAATAAAAAAAACTGTCAAGAAGTATTTGATAGTAATTATATTTTTTGGAAAAATCTAAGACTTATGAAACTTTGTTTTTCAAAGTTACTAATTAACATGATAGCGACACATGATAATTAAAAGTTTAAGATTGTCACATGTGTTTTAAACAAAAATCAGTTTGTACAATATTTAACACTAATTTTCCTTTTCTAAAATCGTAAAAAATGTAAAAAACATTTAATTGTAATTATCATTTTTAAAAATGTTAAACCAAAAAATTGCTTAATGTTAAATTTCCTTTATTCAAATCATGAAGAAAAGATAACTTTAAAGAAATAAAAAAACTGTCAAGAAATATTTGATAGTAGTTATCATTTTTAAAAAATCTTAGACCAAAAAATGTAAAAGACTATATAATGTTAATTTTCTTTTATTCAAATTATAATTAAAAAGATCATAAACCAAAAATAATTACAATTATTCACATATATATATATAGAACTAAACTCCCTCATATTTGATCACCAAGTATAATTATTGATTCATGAAAAATACAAAGTACGGTTCTGTATCCTTATCATCGCATATTCTTTTCTTCTTACAAACTCAATATGACTTCTTTTGTCATTATTGTTATGCTACCTACGTAAATTATTGCCACAATAATGATTAGGCCTTTGTACAGTAATAATTATCACTCTATAAAAATATTTATTTATTAATGCAAATGTTGTTTCTTAAGATAATTACTATTATCTTAAAGACTTCATATATAATTTTATATATGCAAAAATATTAAACCTAAACCCTTAACATTACCCTATCTCTCAACTCTAAATTTTAAGTTTAAATTAGTTAACCTTAGTTTTTTTTGTCGACATTAATTCTAGAATTAGAAATGTTTTTTTCCTTTTTAAAAGTGAAAATATAATAGTGGTTAGTGTAAACATGAAAAGTAATAATATGAATGTAGTATTTTTGACAATTTTTTTATTTACTTTAGAAACTTGAAACCTTACATTATGATGTATTCACTGCTCCATAAAATATCTTATATCAACAACATGAATATTTGATATTTTTTAGTTTTATGTTAATATCATGTATTAGAAAAAACATGTTCAAAAGAGATGAAAATTATGAAATAAAAAAACATAGAGAAAAAATAATTTAGTAAATGATATTTCTTTAACAAAATTTAGGATAAAAATGTGCATTAAAAACTAGAGTAAATAGAAAAATAATTTTTAATTAAAAAATTAATTTATTATTAAATAACTATTTTACAAATATTTTTCTAAAGTATTTTAAAATATAATTTATCTTAAAATTACTACTAAATATTTAAAAAAATTTAATAAAATATTTAATAATTTTGAAATATTTTTTAGAAATTAATTTTATAGTTTCATAGTATATATATTTTAATCATAAAATATTCTAACAAATTTCACAATATTTAAAATAAAAATATCATCAAATATTATTTTGCAATTATATATTTTTAAAAATTTTAAAAATAGAAATTACTATTAAATAATATTTATGATAAACTATTAACAGAAATCATTTTTGTTATCTTAGTATATATTTATTTATTTATGAGATAGTTTAACTCATATCACATTTTTAAATATATAATTGTCATGTGTCACAACCATGTTACCCATTAATTTTGAAAAACTAGGTTCAATATAGTATTTTATGATAAAATTTCATTATAATTTAGAAAAAGAAAATTAGTATTAAATAAATTATTTTTCAAATCTGTTTTTTCTGTTAATTGAAAAAGGAAAATTTCTTCAAGTTACTATTAAATAATTTTAAAATTGTTTTTCTAATAATTTTTAAAATTAGTTGTTTCAAACTTCGTTTATTTTATTTTCATGGTTCATATATTTTTAATCATTACATATTTAAAACACATGTCACAATATTAGAAAAAAAAATTGTTATCAAATAGTCTTTTGCAATTATATTTTGGTTAGGGTTTCAAAAATGGAAAATTACTATTAAATAATATTAATAATTACTTTCTAAAAATTTAGTTTTGGTTATTATCTTAGTATATATTCTTTTAATTATGATATATATTAGAACAAGTCACATTTTAAATATATAATTGCCATCATATTAATTATCAACTTGGAAGAACCAAGCAACTTAAAAAATTGTTAATAAAATTAAATTATAAAATTCAACAATATAATAAATTATTTAATAAAAATCATGAATAAAAACTATCTATTAAATAAATAGATAAAATTCTTCTATGTATCATGATTATAAAATAAAAATTTAACTTGAACTTATGTAAAAATTTTAATTATAAAATAAATTTCATACAGCATATGCAAATCAATCATAAAATTATTATTTCTTTATGTTCTTTATTAAATTAAAACATCAAAAATCCCGTTGCAACGCAACGGGCTTATATCTAGTGTTTCATAAAGTCAGGTTATTGGATCACCTGCAACGAATCCATGCCATTGGACTGATGGGTTATGTAGTTCCTTTAGCACACTCTTCTCTAACACATTCACATTTTACATTCACATTTTGTAATAAAATATGTTTTCTTCCTTTTTTCACTATGCAAATCTGTGTTTTGCATGATTCAGGTTTATTTTGGGTTGGTTTCAATGGTTATGGCCATTCATTCTTTGTGCTTGACACAGAATTTGTCCTGGAAGGTTTTTTGTTTGGTTCAGTTTATAGGTATATTCATTTTTATAAGCATAAACTGGTTGGTACACCGTTTGAGGCTTCAAGCAAAAAGTTGTTGATGGAATAAAAATAGTAAGAGTTTATGCAACTGAGAAGGCGTGACAGTAACACCAAAAGTTTCTTTACATTTAAGATGTGCTTACTTTCCGTGAAAGTGTGCAAATTATAATATCAATAATGAAAAGAAAAAGGAAATCTTTTGGGACAAATAGGATTCAATGGCTAGAAATAGATTAGGAGAAAATGTGAGGCTTAAACTTGATGGGGTATATCTTACACATTGCTATATCATTAAAGATATATCCATTATCTGGGTATAGTGAAGTTGATAGCTTTCTTGTTGCATTAGCTCTCGGTTTATTGTTTATTGTGGTTTTTGTGAACTTGGTGATGTTTGAAGGTACTAATTCGTGATAATGCATGCATCTTTGGCTGGTTATGATAGTAAGCCAAAGTTGGAAACTGTTGCTGAGAAAATAAAAGTAAAGAAGGCACCTTCCTCGGCTACTGCTTTTGATGTAGGACTTTTCACTATTCTCTGCAAACAAAAAATCATGTCTTATCATGCCTTTTGTTGGAATTTAGTAACTTACTGAGCTATTCACATTTCTGCATGTTGCTGTTTGTTTTTCCATGTTAAGGTTGAGAGAACCCTTACGCTACCATTCTCTGTTACCATATAATCCCATACAGAATCATGCTAAAAGGAAAGTGTTACTTTCAAGAAATTTCTTGTGAAATAGTCTTTTTGGAAAATATGTTTAGTGATGTGATTTGTTGTTTTGTTTGTAATGCTTAAATGGTATGCCCTCAGTTTCTATTTGTTGTAGTCATTTCGTGGAATTTTTCTACAGGATTTTCTACCTTGGATTTATGATATTTAGATCAACACTCAGCAGTAAATGCTACTGGAGCTTCAGGGATGGTGAAGGGTTAATTGTGGGTGCCGACAGAGCGAGAACTGTTCAATCTCTTAACATTACTGTACAATGTTTTCTGTGGTCAACTGGCTGATACAATAACAGCTTTACAGCTTAAATAGTTTGTAGAAACTCGACAGCTCTGATTATACCATCATCTAGTAAGTTCTTTAGCATCTTATGTACTGAGATATACCCTCAAATAGTTGGCAAAGGGTACAAAGCTAAACAATATAGTCCTGCAGTTAAATTTTGTACGCTTTAGCAAAAGGGATCTATATAGAATCCTGCAGTAAAAATCGTACAATATCCTGCTTGTTACTTTATTCATAAACAACACTGGTGAATCCTTCTTTACATCCCCAAGAATCACACAGCCATATCACTGGAGTCACTCGCTACGTATTCATGCCATTTTGGACTGATGGGTTGTGTAGTTCTTTTAGCACTCTTCTGTCAAAAACATAAATATTCTATATAATGTTTCCTTTTCTTCCACTTTTAGTAAATGCTGTGTCATGGTTTTATTGGCTTCAGTAAAATTACTCTGCAACGAAACACATGGAATGCTTCCTTTGCTCCATATCCACGACCACGAGTCATGGGTATATTGTTCCTTAAGCAACCTATATATTTTGATTCTTTTTTTTCACCCATCTTTTCAAATGCCGTGGCCCGTGTGTTTTGTGTGATCTAGGTTAAAATTTAACTGTATATTGTTTTGTCTTCTTATGGTTACAATAGCTTACCTCGTCGGCTTATTAGTTATTACTTTATCCGGCGATGTATCAAGAGAAAGCCCATTGGTTATGGCCATCCATTCTTTGTGTTTGACCTAGACTGTTTGTGTCTTTGATGATTTTGTGTGCTTGGTATTATTCAAAGAACTTAATGCTTTTGGTTTGCTGAATCATCTCCCACGTTCTGTTGCTTCTGTTTGTCTTCCAGTTTTCACTAAGATCATTGCCTCTGTACTGTCACATTCTTGTGGAAATTAATCAAATCTATTCATTTCAAGTTAGCAAAAAAAAAAAATCTATTCATTTAAAATATATACTACATGGCTCTAGCTACTAGTAAAATGTATTTCATGTCTTCTAGGTAACTTTACATGTATATGATGAGTCTCATTTGTATGCATTGAACTCATCTTTATCAGTTTTCACCATTTAAGATTTTTTTGGGAAATGGTAGACCACTCAGTTTTTAACCTTTGTTAAAGGTGATTTGATCTTTAAAAGATATTTGATAACTTAGAGGTGACATATTTGCAACATAGCATTACAGCTCACACACATGCTTGGAACAGCTAAAGATTAATTGATTTTTTAGATCTTTGGACATTCTTTAGTTTATCTCTTTTAGTTAGTTTTTAATTGATATAAAATGATCTAAGCTCGAATCTTAAGGGGGCAAATCTTATAGCAATGCATATTTTTAAACATATTTTATTATATTGTATTGAAATATTGTTAAAATAAGTTAAGTTGTCCCCTTTCAAGACCACCTGATCTGCATTTTTACCTGTAATGTTCCTATACCATGGTCCGAATCTGATACGTGTTCTAAGCTAAACCAAGGCTTGTTCCAATTTCTTTTTGTTCTTTATCTAATTATTATTTCCAAAAACATATAATTATCACCACATAATTAAGTGTCAATTTGACATTTTTTACACAGATTAATAAAGTGGCGGAAATATATATAAATTGTTATTAATTACATTTTTTTGACCAATAGTATTTGAGATAAATAAAACTATTTATAAAATTAATATAATTTGCAATTAATTTTCAACTGAAATTAAATATAATTTGTATTAAAATTATAAAGTAATATTTTTTATATAACAAAAACAATTAGAATAACATTTATTATGAACAGAGTGAGAATTTGTTTACAAATAACATAAAAATAAGAAGTGGGTACCACTTATATAAAATGATGATTTAATGATCTGTCCATTCGGGAACATCATATGATTTAAAAGAAATTAACAATCGTTTAATTGGTATTAATGATATAAGCATGTGTTGGAAAGTAAGAAGTGTAGCTTTTTGGTGGGGAAGAAAGTTTATTGACATCAAATTATAGCATATGCATTGTCCCCTCCAAATGGTATATGTCATTCCTTGCACCCGCTTCTATTTAATATCATAATAATCACATTTTTAATAAATAATCCTTTCCCTAACCCTAACATATTTAGAATGTTAAAAAGTTCGCAAAAAAAAAACATATTTAGAATGTCTATAGGAAGTGAGGATTATCAATTAAAATGCTTACATTTAAAAGTTCCCGGTTTAATTACCATCTTCTTAGTCAAAAAAAAATACCATCTTCACTTGTTTAAAATGATATCAGTTTGAAAATGCATTTTTAAAAAATAAAAAAATGCTTACACGTAAAAGTTTTCGGTTTAATTACTATGTTCTTTTTCTCAAAAAAAAGAATTACTATCTTCACTTGTCTAAAATAATTATGTCTAAAATGATTGTATAAGAATTGCATTGTATTTTTCGTCGAACTTAATTTCTTAAGACACAATAAATTTTCTTTGTATGTTACTTAATGACTTCTATACAGTATACGTCTATGTGATGTTACCTAAAATAGAAGTATAATTTTTATTGTAAAACTTTATTGTTTCTAAAACAACATATAACTATGTATATTTTCGATTGTACATCTAAATGAAAATAACTACATTATACTTTATTTGTTTCTTAAATATGTATTTTTTGTATTGCCATATATTAAAAACATAGTAAAATTGAATTATATATTATTTTGTATATGACTACATTTCGTTAATTATATTAATTCAATAAACAAAATTACTATTTATTTTTAACTAATAAATATACAGTATAAGGAATTGCTGGATATGATCAGTATTAAGAATATGTGCTCTTCAAAAATATATAAAACATACAATATATTTTAAAATCATTTTAATAAAAAATCTAAATTTTCAAAATGGAGTATATTTATATCAACTAATTTATAAACATTCAACGCAAATGATCGGGAAACATCTCAATCTACATGAATAATTTGGCAACGAAAAAAACGAACACATTGTACATTTGTACTGGAATCAGTACCGTATGGTCCAATTAATATTTTATTATGTAAATTATTGAAACAACAATTTAATCTTAACAGATGAGATTTGTTTTTTTTTTTTTTGGTTTTACACTCCACTAGGACCACTATCACCCAAAAAACAACTGAAATTTTAATTATGAATTAAAAATTCTGTAGAATTAATTAAGATAAAATCAATTATACAGCTAAACAAAAGGGAAACCATTAAATCATGTCTTTCAGAGTAGGGACTCCAACTCTCCAAGTGGCAATGGCTTATATTAATTAATGACCAAAAAATCAGAATCAATTTTTTATCTTACATAAATGATTTACATATTTGCTTCTATTTATAATCTGTTAATATAATGCTACTCGTAAATATATATTAGTTTTCTAAATGAAATGGAATCGGTTTATAATAATTTAATATTTGCATGGATTAAATTTTTGAAAGACAGAGAGGAAGCATTGATATTTTTTGTTAATCTGAGATAGTTTGGGTCCGTGAAAAGGTTATTTTAAGTATTAAAATAAAGTTTATAATATAATTTTATATTTACGTAGCTACAAGATAAAATGAAATGAACCTTTTTGGATTTGGATTGTTTAGTTCTCCAAAAACCACAACCTTATGGTTAACATTGACATCTCCCTTTTTTTACAAAAAAAAACATTGATATCTCCCATATGTTTAACGAATAGAATTTCACTATATATTTTGGGATAAATCAATGTGCCTGCACAATGGTATCCTACGTTTAGGCTCAGATTACTGATAACCATCGTTTAATCGCGGAATCGCAGATAAAAAGTTAAGCTGCGAAAAAAATTAATTAAGCAATAAAAAATTTTAAATTTGCGGAATGATGAAATAAATGTTGAATTGATCAAAATATTTTATATGATATTCACCTTTTATAAGAAAAATAAATATCAATAATAAAACTAATTATTACATAATATGAAAATAACTAATATTTATTAAAATTATTTTAGCTCTTATTATAAATGTTAAGCTTATTTTTTAATATGATATTTAATAATAGATTGACATAAATATTTATCATAAATATTTATCATAAAATTATTGCTATTTATTTAAAGATTTAAAATGGTATTGGCATATAATTTAGTAATATGAAAGTGTTGAATTTATATTTTTTCCACCATAATATAATAAAACTCATTTTTCCACTTAATATTTTTTTTTTATATTTCTGTTAGCAGAAACGCAAATCTATGTTTTGCGTTTTTTATCATTTCAAAATTTTCTTGATTGATAAAATACCTGCAAAATCTCGTGAAAACGTCATTTCACCATTCCGCAAGATTACCAATCAAAGCTTTAATGTGTCGGACTACACTAAATTTAGAAAAATATTACACCTAAATTTAACTTTTTGTGTAACTAATATCTTTTCAGACAGAAAAAAAAACCTTCTCAGACAGGGGGAAAAAGAGAGTTGAAAACCAATCAAATCAATATTTTATTCTTTTTCCCCGTTACCACTATATATGTTTACCTTTGTGTACATACACAACACAACACAACACAACACAGCACAGCACACATACATTCTCTCTTCACTTCACACTCTCTTGAGAAAGTTCGAGTAACCGGAGCAAAAAAAAAAAAGACTTCAGCGGCGAAATGGACGAATCGTGGCGTATGAAGATGGGTTTAAACCTTGATCCATTCTTCTCCATCGCTCGAAAATCCATGGACGCTCGAATCCACGCGGAAGACTTCGCCGATGTCTTCGGCGGTCCGCCGCGAAGCGTCCTCACTCGAAAATTCTCCGGCGACTTTTCCCGCTCCGACTGTTTCTACGACGAGGTTTTCCTGCCCCCGGGAATTTCCTCCGGTGGCACGCTCCCGTCTTCTAAATCTCACGGCAGAAACTTAACGGCGTTTAGGATCCCCTCCGGCGGAGACGGATTCTACGACGGCGTGTTCGGCAGTCGCGGTGGGACGGCCAAGGAGGGATTCAAGAAGCAGAGCAAGCCGAAGTCGAGGTCGAACTCCTCGTCGGTGCTCACTTCCGAGGAGGTGAGTCCTCACTATCCGCCACCGGCGGTGACGTCCGGCGATGACGCGGGGTTCTCTTCTTTTACTTCTAGACTCAGGTGAATTAAATTTACTATTCTACCCTCCACTTATGTTTAGTTTCCGAGGTTGGTTACGTAATTTGTAATTTCGATATGCTCTGTTTTTTTTTTGTAGACCGTTAAACGTCCCGTCGAGAAGTCATAAGCGGGAATCTAAGAAACAGAGTATCCCGGCGTTCTCCGGCCACGAAAGATCAGATTTTTACTACAAAAAACACACTTCAGCGGATCGAGAAGATCCTCGCCGGAGACCATGAGCTTGGATCCTAGCTCCTTCAGGAGAATTGATGATTTCGGACCGAGCTCTCCGGCGTCTTCCCCTGTTTCTTCTTTCGTCTACGAAGAAGAAGAAGATACTGAGACAAAACAGAGGACGACCGGAGACTGTAGAGTCGATGAGATAGAAGAGGAAGAAGAAGAAGAGATGAGCTCTTACGTGATCGAAATAAACTCAGATCGTTTTGATCGAGGGAACTCGGATTCGAACGACATGGATGAAGCAATAGCTTGGGCTAAAGAGAGATCTCAACGGCCAGAAGCAAAGCAAACACAAGAAGAAGACTTAATGGATTCAAGAAGAAGTGAAGAAGAAGAAGAAGCCAAATCAGAAGAAGAGGTTGGTTAGTTGTAACTTGTAATAAAAAAAATTCCGACAAAATCAGTAACTTTTTTTTTGGAACACGACAAAACCAGTAACTAATGTTCTCATTTAAGTAAGAATCTGACGTGGCAGTTGAATGATTGCAGATGGAGATGGAGATGAAAGATGAAGAGATAAGAATCTGGTTAACCGGAAAAGAGACCAACATTAGACTCCTCCTCTCAACTCTACATCATGTAAGTAAATTGGTTAATTTGTCTCAGAGCAAGTAAACCGGTCACTGATTCTGACCAAACCGGGATTTTTTTATTCAGGTTCTATGGTCCAGTAGCAACTGGAAAGAGATACCTTTGGCGAATCTTCGAGATGGATCACAAGTGAAGAAAGCTTACCAAAAAGCTCGGCTTTGTTTACATCCAGATAAACTTCAACAGAGAGGTGGAACTTCACCGGTTCAGAAGTCGGTCGCGAGCAGAGTATTCTCCATTCTTCAGGTAACTTAAACCGAGCAAGAACCGAGATTGGTTCAACTTGTAAGCTTTGGTTCTTGTTATGGTCACTAACTCTTAGCTGACATTTTGGAATTGTAGGAAGCATGGGCTGTGTACGTAACAAATGAAGGACTCTCAAGCTAAACCGGAATTCATAAATCATTTTCTGGTTTCCATTAAACCGGAAATGTTGGTTTAAAATGTAAGAAGAATAAGAAGAGGAAAAGCAGAGATTGTATCTTTTATGATTGTAAAAGCCATGAACATTCCCATGTGTTGCATATGTGGCGTCCATTGTCAGTGTTCTTATATATACAGAAAATAACAAAATGCTTGAAAACTACATTAAAGATCAAATTAATGTGCGAAACGAATAGAGCCTGGATAAGAAAAAAACAAATGTTGTAATATTTTGTTTTTTTTTCCTTTAATAATAGATACAGAGCAAACAACGCCTCCTTGTTCATTGTGTATAAAATTAAAAAACGCTCATAATATCACGAAAACTATTTTATGTCGGATATATCCAAAACTTTTGTGTTGACAAAAAAATATATCCAAAACTTTTGTTTTCAATATCCAAATATATGTACATCCATAAAATCTTATATTTGATATCGGAGAAGAGTGTTATTGTAATTTGTTAGGTGTTGCCATCTAATCTTAGGATAAGTCTCCCAGCCTATAGTTATCACTCTCCCAACCTCCTAGCCTATTGTCAGACTGTTGAGTTCCAGTGCCGGCTCTTGGGGTGTGCCCAAGGTGCACAAGTACAGGGTCCATTTTTTTTTTCAAAAATTCTTATAGAAATTAGGGTCCTCATTTGTATTTAGAGAAATGATATTGTAATTTATGAGAAACAAAATATTTTAGCACAGGGACTATAATTTATCTAAGCCGGCCTGCTGTTGACAATATATAGCTTAAAATATCCTTTTGAAGCAGCCATAATAAACTCTTAGTTTAGATATCCGAATCAAACAAAGATTAACAGTTATAATCTAGAAAATATTTTAAATACATTAAAATATCCAAAATAGTTTTTTTTTAGCTAAAATATCCAAAATAGTTGCAAATAAAAATTTGAAAATAGTCAAAAATGCTCAAAACGTTAGAAATATCTACTCGTTCTCCATCTACATATTCAAATTAAACTATCTTTTATTTGCCTTTATGTATATTCTTACGTTATTGTTTTGTATTATTTTTATTTTTAGATTTTGAAAGTTTTATGATATATTTAGATTTTAAAATTTTCTAATTTAAACAAATACTCAATTCAGAAACAAATCCGTAGTAATTCAAATTGAAATACAACCAAAATTTATAAATACTTAAATTAAGTTTAAGTTCTTATCCTTAAAAATTCAAAAACTAATTAGAATCGAACCGAACATACTTGAGATTTGGTCGTCTTCGAAGTTTCCAGGTCAACCGACTTTTTCATGCCGGAAATTTTTTTGGTGTTGAAAGTTATTTTATACGGCCCGTCCAATGACAAGAGGATGATGGTGACTGACTGATTGGTAACTCTCTCGATAACGCTAGCTTAAATTCTCTCAATGCACCAGAAGAGGACACTTATTTGATTAGAAGGGCTCATCATACAAATCCAAGATTGTACGATGACATTTGCAACAAATAGGTTCTAGATGGGATATGATGGATGCTCTTCAACATACAGCTGAGATAAACAATGCCATAAAGAAAAAGAGATATTTTGGCTAACAAAATACAAAAACACAACATTGGATAGTTTAAACATCATCGGAACAACAATATTTACATGCACGATGACCACTCAATGGCCCTTGAAAAAAAAAAGACAGTCTCGGTGTCATAAGTGTTTAATCGAGTTTTAACTTCAACACCGCAATAACGGAATCAAAAATCTCTGACCTAAAAAAAACACATCCCCAACATCTTCCCTACACCTGCATAGTATCAACCTAATGGTTTGGCTTGGAGACTAGCATCTCATTGCTTGCAATGCATAACAGCATTTAACATCTCATTGCTTCCAATGAAAACAAGATAATGAGTGCAAAGAGTAAAATACATGCGAACACGTAGAGATAAAACAGTTTTCAACTAAAACAAAAACAAAACATTCAAGAGTATGTGGCCACACAAATAAAGTCGCATCATAACCACCGAAACAGAGTAAACAGTAAACAAAATACGGTAGAGATAGAGAGAAAAGGGCGACCATAGCGAGGCTTGTTGGCTGCTGCTGCTTACAGCTTGTCTTCGAAATCAGACAATGGAGTCATCTGCTCCTTCATACCCTTCCTCTTCCTGATGTCAGCCACCAGCGTTGAAGCCTGAGATCCTGCCTCCAATGGGTCAGACGACATCATCTCCCAGTGATCAAACACACACTGAGGGAAAGCCTGTCCTGAGGTTGCTGCTCTAAGCTGACTCGAGAATCCAAATGACTCAACGACTGGTAGGTACGCCTTGATGTTGTACAGCGGGGTTCCTGGCCTCTGCATCTCCTCAAACACGTGTCCACGCTTCTGATTCAGCACGCTGTAGATTCCTCCAAGAGCTCCTTCTGGTGCTTGGATCTCCACCATGTAAACAGGCTCCAAAAGTCTGGGCTTGGCAGTGAGCTGCGAGGCGTAGATAACCCTCCTCGCTGTTGGGATAACCTGACCACCACCTCTGTGGATAGCATCAGAGTGGAGCACCACATCGCAAACCTCAAAACAGATTCCTCTCATGTTCTCATCACAAAGGGGACCTTCCTTGGAAGCCCACTGGAACCCAGCAACAACAGAATCCTTGATTTCGTTCAGGTACTGAACTCCCTTACACATGTCAACAACCATGTTGGGCCCTGTGGTTTCAGGTCCAAACGCCCAAATCTTCTTTGCAAGATCCTTGTCCCAACCAAACTCCTCAGCCAAGATCTTGGAACGTATCTTGGGATCATCTCTTGGACCAATACGGCCATCATCAATTGCCTCCGCAAGACCATCCTCCAAGGGCCTAGCCTCCATGTACAGACGGTTATGCTTGTTAGGGGACTTGCTCATCACGGTACGCACAGATCGCTCCAAAACAGTCTCACGGAATGAGACAACAGGGTCTGACTTGACAATCTCAGCACCACCCATGAAATCATCCTGAAGATCCTTCAAGCAAATCTCAAGATGGAGTTCTCCAGCACCAGCAACAATGTGCTCACCTGACTCCTCCATTGTGCACACAACCATAGGGTCAGACTTGGCCAGCCTCTTAAGCCCCTCAACAAGCTTGGGAAGATCGGAAGCGACCTTGCACTGAACAGCAACACGTACAACAGGGGACACAGAAAACTTCATGGCCCGGATAGGATGAGCATCAACTTCTTTCTCATTCGTCAGAGTAGCATTCTTGGTGATAAACTGATCAAGACCAACCATAGCAACGGTGTTACCACAGGGAACATCCTCAACAGTCTCTTGCCTCTTACCCATCCAGATGACAGTTCTCTGGACACTCTTGACGTAAAGGTCTTTCTTCTCTCCAGGAACAAAGTTGGGACCCATAATCCTGACTTTCATACCAGTGGACACCTTACCAGCGAAGACACGACCAAAAGCAAAGAATCTACCCTTGTCCGAGGCTGGAATCATCTTAGAAACGTAGAGCATAAGGGGACCATTAGGATCGCAGTTTCTGATGGCAGTGGCGTACTGATCATCGAGAGGACCTTCATACAAGTTCTCAACACGGTACCTCTGGGCAGTGTGGGGAGAAGGAAGGTGAAAGATCATCATCTCAAGTAGTGCAGTACTTGCAGGGAGCCAAGTCTGCATGACACGCTTCATCAAAGGTTTACCCATAAGCTCCTTCTCATCAGACTTCATCTGGACACCAAGCTTCTGCAACATAGGCCACAACTTGTCCTTCTGGTCATTCATGCAAGTGGCAATGATCTGCTTGATGGGTTCATAACAGAACTGCACAAACCCACGCTTGCAGGTAGCGGATCCAGTGTTCTTGCTGCTCCATTTCCTGGTGGCAGGGTCAAAGAAATTCTCACCCCACAGCCTCTCCATCATCTTAGTCTCATCAACACCGAACTTGGAAGCGTACATCTTGGCAAAGTTGGTCAAGGTGAAAGCCCATCCGTGAAGTCCAGCAGAGAAGGCAACAGTTCCCTTCTCAGGGTAGACCTGAACATCCCCAAGGAGAGGATCCTCATACGTCGCCATGATGACATTAGCATTCTCAATAACCCTCTGGAAAGTCTGGTAAGCCTCTTCACCATCAACCTGAAGCTCAAGGAAACACCTGTCCATCTTGTTCACAGTCAGAACAGGCCTAATCCTCTCACCAAGAGCCTGACGCAGCACAGTCTCGGTCTGAACACAGACACCCTCAATACAGTCGACCACCACAAGAGCACCATCGGTAATACGGAGAGCAGCAGTGACCTCAGAGGAAAAGTCAACGTGCCCGGGGGAGTCAATGAGATTGATAAGGTACTCGTTTCCATCTCTGGCACCGGTGAAACTCTTCAAGGAAGCATCGGTCATCTCGTAGTAGAGAGAGATACCAGTGGACTTGATGGTGATACCACGCTCAGCCTCGTCAGCACGAGTATCAGTCATACGGACATCACCAGCAACTTCTTGGGCAATGATACCAGCGGCAGCAACCAAGGAGTCAGTGAGGGTGGATTTACCTATCAATCACAAGATATATAAAATCGTAAGTTTTTAAAGAATATATATAAAAGCATAAAATAAAAGAGAATAAGTAAAAAGAAAGTCGTACCATGGTCGACATGGGCAATAACGGACATATTACGGATGTTGTGTTTGTAGTCCATAATCCTACGAAGCTCATCGGCCGTGAACTTCACCTACAAGTTCATAAAAAAAGAATAATGTATTTAGCTTAGAATCAACAAGAAGAAGGCAAGTAAAAGATATAACAAGTAAGACTTACCATTGTGACTAGCTTTTATTTCTTCACCTACGATAACTCTGCAATCACAAATATAACAATAAGAATTAATCATCTGAAACGAAACGATTTAGAAATATTTTAATCCCAAAATAAATCTCATAATCTTCTGAACCTGAGCTTTTCCAAACAGACTTAGTGTAAAAATATATTTATATAATTTGTGTTCTATCGTACTTGCATCTGAATAGCTCACAATCAAACGGTATTTATACAAGTTTGTAAACGTTTCTACGATCAGATCTAAAGAAACGAGACGGATCGATTACACTAACAACAAAGAGTCGAGGGATTAATAATCGATAAACGAACAGTATTGGTCATCTAGACATCAGAAGCTAAAAACAGTGCAGATTCATGACGAAAATTAAGAATCAACAATCGGAGAGAAATAATCATCGGTAACAAGGAGACGGACTAACCTTGGAGGAGGGGAAGGAGAGAGAAGAGCTTGAAGAGCGAAGATGTGGAAGGAGGCGTTCGATATATGCTCACTCTCTTCTAGGGTTTTCGCTGTTTTCTTCGTGAGCCTTTGTGGCCCAATAAGAGTTTGCCGCAATATCTTTAATATTTTGGCCCAATAGTTCGTTTAAGATTTGGTTTTTTGAATTTCTTGAAGATTTTTTTTTTTTTAGTTTTGTATGAAACTTTGTAGTATTTGTGATTAAAATGAGCAGTAATAAAAGTTTATACTATTATTTAAACTAAGTGTTTATCTTAGCTTTATTATAAATAAACGGTTTGGAGGAATCAATGACAAAGTATTATCTAAGTTTTCAGGTAATATTCTGAATAAAATTTGTCACAATATTTTATGGTATCTAATATCTATGTGGTGTATCTTCTGATGCTGGACTAAGGGCTGAGCACCAACTATTTACTATAATGTTCTGTATTCACTACGTTGATCCGTATATGTAAATTCTTAAAGCTATTCAAATATGTAAAAAGCTTTTGATTTACGGTTTATTCAGATTCAAGCTATATACGTTATTCACAACATTCCAGTGCAATCAAGCAAAAGATTAACAAAAAAGAAAAAAATCCCCCAAATGTAGTTTCCAGTTTGCTGCTTTGCTCCACTTCTTGACGCTTCCTTTTGTATAATAACTTCAAAACCACACTCGAAACACCCCAAAGCAATTTTATACAGAACAAAATCTAATAATTAGAAGCATACGTAGACAATTTGACCGGTATCAAGAAGCAACCACGGCACCACTAGTACCACCTGAAACTAAGAGAAACAAAAAACAGGATTTGGTGTTCTGTCTTTTCATTACTCTCTTAAGGCTTTTATATCTTTAACAGATTCTTCAAAGAAAATACTGCACCTTGGGTTTCTTCCTCTTTCTCTACGTCGATTGTTTTCCAAACAATGTCTTTAAGACCCGTGGTGAGGTTCTTGTAAAACTAAAAATAGAGACCAAGAAAAAAGGCAAAAGATTTATGAACCATATCCACAAAGATTAGATAGAGAGCCTTAGATGCATATACCTTGTGGAATTCCAAGGTGTCACCCCCTGATTTCCTCATTTCAACCATATATAGCGATGGAGCAACTTGAAAAACCTGAACAGTATAATATGTCCGTTAACTTAAAAGAGATTAGGGGCTCATCCAACACCGTGACATCATCACGACAAGAAAAGGACTAACCTCAGTCGTGATTGCTAATTGACCCTTGCGGCCTGATTTCTCTCCTAGAAGCTTCATCTTTGGATGAAATCAAAAAGAAAACGGTGTAATCAGAAGAATTAAAATACAAAATTTTCAACAGGAAACGTGAGTGAGAATATGATGCAACAGAAAATTACTCAAAACCTTGTAGTTGTTTTTCTTGACATCAAATCCCATAGGTGCTGCTGCAGCCTCAATTTTTGTGACTATCTCATTGGCAGGATATTTTGAAGTAAACTGAGTTTTCCTTTTAACAAGCCCCTGAAATTAAAACATGCTTATCAGTAAGAACGTCTACTTTCCCACTAACAAAAATACAGGATTCTCAAAAAAAAAAGAAAAAGAAATGGTAACTAAACTTTAGGCAAAAAGCTACTTCTCATTTAGTTATATCCCAAAGAAAAAGAAAGCGGTGTACCATTTGCTTTTCGAAAAGTGAACCGAGATTGAGACCTTTGGATTTTGAGATGAGCTCAAAAGCATTCATAGCTACTGGTGTTCTAAGTCCTTCCTCCCGCCTCTCCACAACAAGGTTCTCGGACTCCTATATGACCCCCAAAAAAATAATCTAAGCACACAATCATCCAAGACAAATATTAGAAAGAAAAAAAACGAAACATAAGAGTCTTACCCCTGATTCATCAAAAATGGCATCAACATCATCAAGGCTGACATTTGCATTTTCATATTTGGGTGCTTTATACCCTTTATTAAACCACTCGTTTTCAATTACTTCAGCAAATGTAATCCTCTGTCCAATATTAAAAAAAAAAAAAAGTTAAAGTGCGAAGACTTCAAACCTACTCAGTTCAGTAGAAGAAGCTCTTGCCTCTTCAAACAGCATAAAAACAAAGGAAACCTCTTCAGCTATAAAGGAGTAAGAAAAAAAAAAATATATATATATATATAAATATATATAATACCGTTGCTGGATTGGGATCCAGAATTCTTTTGATTAGCTTTTTGGCACTTGCAGAGAACCAGTTAGGGCAGGTAAATTCGGCTTTGAATATCTATAACCATGAAGACATAAGAATCAGGTGGGCATGTGAAGATGCATGAGAGAAAAACATTAAAAAAAAGCAAATGAAGAAGGAATGAAGCAGGCATGTAACAACCTTTTTATATAAGGAAGCCAAGTTAGAATCTTCGAAAGGCAAATATCCAGCCATTAAGACAAAGAGAATGACACCACAAGACCACAAATCAGCTTTGGCTCCATCGTAACCTTTGTTATTGATTATCTATATATAGAGGCAAGGCAAGAATAGATTGCTAGTGAGACCAGAAAAAAAATAAAGCTCAAGCTTTCTTTACAGTAGAAGTAAAATAATAACACCTCTGGAGCAACATAATTGGGTGTTCCACATGTTGTGTGAAGTAAACCATCCTCCTAAAGAAGAAGAACAAGGGGTCACATAATATTATCACGCTAGTGACATTCACAAATCAAAATAATATAACAACAAGAAGCTCACTCGGACTTGCTGAGGTAGAGCACTCAATCCAAAATCAGAGACTTTCAGAGTCCCATTTGCATCCAAAAGCAAATTCTCTGGCTGCAACCACAACACTGAATCATAAACTATTGATTCAATAAAAAAACCACACATTAATAAGATTCCTAAATAAACCTTGAGGTCTCTATGATAAACTCCTCTGCTATGGCAATAGTCGACGGCATTAATAAGCTGTTGGAAGTACTTCCTAGCACCATCTTCCTTCAACCTCCCCTTGCTTGCCTAGTAGATTACATACATAGAATCAAGTCCAAAACCATCTTCAATCGATGATAAAACAGAGAGAAAAAGCTCACAATTTTATCGAAAAGCTCTCCACCAGTAACGAACTCCAAAACAAAGTAGATCTTAGTTTTGCTAGCCATCACCTCAAGCATACGGATCACATTGGGGTGCTTGATGAGCTTCATCGTCGAGATCTCACGCTTGATCTAACATTAAAAGACAAAACCCAAATCGAAAGTCAAAGTCTTTTTCGTAAATTCTCTCTCTCTTTTTTTTCTGTTTGTAAAATACCTGAGCGACCATCTTGTTTCTCATAACTTTCTCTTTATCGATAATCTTAATGGCGACGTTCTGTCCGTTGACAACGTTCCTAGCAAACTTGACTTTCGCGAAGGTGCCTTCCCCCAAAGTTCTACCCAGCTCGTAGTTACCCACACGTGTCCTGCTAACACCACTCGAACTACTACTACTACTACTACTAGCTGTATATGACGGCGCCGATCGCGAAGGAGTTGCTCGAGAAGCCATCTGTAAGACCGTTGAGAATCCCGGGAAACGGAGGAGAATATTCAAATCGAACGAAGAATATTCGAAGAAGAGATGAGATCAGTACGGAGTTACGAATTTAAAAATTCAAGAAAATAAAAAACGAAGCCGATTGATATGAAAAAAATCGCCAGATGGAGAGAGAGAAAGAGAGCTGAGAAGGAGGGGAACTTTCTGATTAGTCCGAGGAAGGTATTTAATTAAGTTTACATTTTACATTGATCGTATTATTAACTTAGGAGTATTATTAATTTATTTCTGCTTAGGACGAGGTTGCATGTACATCTCTCTCTCACACACTCTGACGTCTGCGCTAGCTACAATAATTTCGTAAAAAAAAAAAAATTCGTAATATATTTGAGTTGACGAGTATAAAAGTGTGTCTATACAGAATTAGGTAAGGTTCATTAGTATGATCCGCACGTTTTAATTAACGTGATATCAGTTTTTTCTTTTCCCTATAAAAAATTTAGAATGGATTGGTTTTTCTTTACCAATTTACCAAACAAAACAATAAATTATGGTCTTATAAAATGTTTTTAACACTGATTTATTATGATATTACAATTATGCAAACGATTACATAAACGATTCGACAATCGAAAATACTACATACCTTATGAAGATACATTTTTGTAAATATTTCTTTTTTTCTGAATGAATTTTTTGTAAATATTTACAAAATTTACATTTTGTAAATATTTCTTCCGTTATCTGTATAATTGTTTAATAAATCGTTGTCTCCAAATCTTGGAATATAGATTATTTGCAATCTGCAATAATTTGCATAGTCTATAATTCGAATTCTAAACTGAAGTGTAGAACTTTTAAATCTTACTATTAGGTTACGGTGTTTTCACACTTTTATAAAATATTTAGTTATGCTTTCGTGACTGTTAAAATCTCGAATTCTAACTTTCTGAAATAAAAAAACAAGAAAACGTGAAAATTTGATCTATATTTTGAGGAGTTTTAAAAAACACATGATTTGGTCAAATTATTACTTTTTAGAAAGTTTAATTCTTAATCAGATCATAACGTGCTTATACTATACCTTAATCATCATGTATTTCAACCTCAACCTTTCGTAATTAATTATTTTTTAATCATCCAGATTATTTGAAGGAATCATCACACAAATAATTACAATAGTTGAAATGTTAATCTAGTATATAGTTATGTTAAAAAAAAAGTTATGGTAATGGTTGTACTTTCAAAATTATTGTTGCAGGTAGAATTTTATGAAAAACACTAAAAATTGCTTTGGATATTTGGCTCTGCATAGCACTTATACAGTTGTAGGTTATTTTAAAAATTGTAGTTTTAAAAATAAATTAAAACTTGATTACTCTGATTTTGGTGCTTTAGAGATAAATCGGGCTGTAGAGAGCTCCAACAACAACTACAAATCACACTCATAGTGTTAATTCATTTGTCCTACTATTAAACTACACCTGAGCATTTTTATCCAATCCGAAATATCTATCTAATTTTGAACCAGAAAAACCGAAACCAGATCCGAACTGTTATACAAAAATATTTGAACAGAACTTAAAAACTTAGTATTCTGGGATTTAGTTTAACCCAAACCGAACCAAAATCCAAACTTTAAATTCGGAGATATATGAAATTAGTTAAATATACTAAAGTTTTGTATATGTTAAGGTGATTTTGACATTTTAGAGTATTCAAATTATTTTTGTAGTTTGTCTTATTGGTTATTTTGAATACTTTTAGTTAATTAACATAGTCTAACTAACTGTTAATTAGACTTGTAAATAATTAATATATTTTAAAGAAGAAAATTGTCCAATTTTAGGTTTAAAATATTTATTTTTAGACAATTTTAAACATTGCTTACAATCTAATTCGAACCGAATTTATAAAAAACTAAACCGAATTCGACCTAGTAATTAGTAAAACCCTCATAAGATTTACGAGAATAACACCAAAAATCTAAAAATCCGAATCAACTGAACCAAAATCGACGGTTCCCAAATGTGCATGCCTATATCAAACTACAAAATTTCAAATAATTCGTAAGAGGAATCTTTATATTAAAGCTAACATAGTTCTTTTGACCAAGAAAAAGAAGAGAGAAGACGTTAACATAGACAATACAAACGTCCATTTTGGCTTTTGGTGTTACGGAGAAGCCGTTGGAAGTATCAAGGAGCCACGAGTAACCGAAACTAATGGTTGGCAAGACGGCCATTGTATCGAGTGACATTTTTACTATATTTAATTCAGGATGACGACATGAAAATGTGAACACAAATCATTAGGTTATAAGTTATAACTTAGAGCATCATTACCCCACAAGTTTTTTTTTTTAGTTTTTTTTTATCTGAATTAAAAAAAAAAATTAAAAAGAGAATCAATCGCGGACCTTCACACGTCGGTGGAGCCCGCAAACAATTGAAACAACCCATAATTCACGCCGCTTGTTTAAGCGTTCTTTCTTCTTCTTCTCTTTCTCTTTCCTGCTTTTTTTAATTAAAAAAATAGTAAGCACCCTCGTTAACAACAGCGTTAATGGTGCTCTTACAAGTTTTAACTAGATACGACAACTAATTAGAATTTGTCTATTTAGAGTCTGACTAGTTTCTCCGTTACCACCCGTAAATGCAATTTTTACGGTTGATAACGATTGACAGCGTTTCAAACAATCATACAAATTGTTACAAAACATTTCAAATCGCTTAGAATATCTTAAAATCAAAAGTTGGTTCCAGCTAACGTTTACAGTTACGGATATATAAAAAATATAAAATTAACTTTTTAAAAAATATTTTAAAATTTTAAATTAAGAATTAAAAATGGAAATATTTATAATTAAAATATATACACATTTATATATTAATTTAAATTCACAAACAATATCATAATTTGTTTTTTAAATTAAACTAGCTATTCATTAGATTTTTAAAAAATTAATATACATACATATATAAAAATATACACATATAAAACGAAAAAATTTTAAAAATTGAATATAAATCTTCAGAAAAAATATTAAAATTATAACTTTCAACTATTAAAAAAATAAATAATAAACATAATATTATTATTAATCATATTATACTAATAATTATTATATTTTATCTCAATAGTATGTTTCTATATTTTTATTATAATATATTGATATTGGTAATCTTTCTCTATTAAAAAAGAAGCACAAAAAAAATCTACTGTACAAAAGTCATGTTGGACCATTTCATTAATTAGTTAATATGATTTGATTATTTACATTAATCAATTAAATATATATTATTTTCAAAATATCTTAATATTTAATAAGGATATCAAAAAATAAATCAATTTCAATATAAAAATCTGTTGAAAAAAATCTAATAAAATCTTACCAAATATTTTTAAATATCTTTTATGAAATAAATAATACCTAATTTCGTGGTTATAAATTATTATAAATTAATGTTAATTAAATATTAAGATATGCTATACTTTATAAATTTTACAATTTTAAAATATATTGTATTAAATTAGAAATTCTATCATGTAATATTTTTACACCTAAAAAACAAGTTGCTAACGTATATTCTCTAGCTCACAACAACATATTATCTAAAAATAATAATATATTTTTATTCTATTTAAATTGAAACTCCCAACAATATATCATCTAAAAATAATTATCAACAAAATATTAATTATACAACTAACCTGTAATTCATGTGTTATTTAAAAACTATGCTACTAAAAAAATTGAAAATTAAATATTTTTCAATATTAATAAGAAAATAATTTTAAAAATAAATTTGTTCATTATTTAAAATTATAAAAAAAATTGTTGAAAAATATGAAAAAGTTTCTGAAAATTTTAATATTTATCAAACAAAATAATACATTAATTTAATAAAAGAAGAATTAAAAGTCATATAGTCTTCCAAAATCAAAATAGTTACGTAATTTTTCAAATTTATATTGACTAAATATAAATATTAAAAATATATCTTCTAAAATCATTATGATAAATTCAAAATTTTTACAAAATATAAAAATAATAGGTCCTAAAGTATTTTTTTTAATGAAACACGGAAAACAAACAATTTTGTAAAAATTAAAATAATATAATATTTAAAATCTTAATTTAATAAAAAATAAAAAAATACTAACTTGATACTATAACATCAAAAATATCATATATCAATAAAGTTACTAAAATAATATAATAGATATTGTAATGCATAATTTTTAAAAAATATTAGGACTGAACTAATTAAACAGATTTACATATAAAATTAGGCACTATAATAACATTATAAATGCTAAAGTATATTTTTAAAATAAAATATGAAAACATAAATTATTCAAAAATATCATTTCTATAGTATAATTAAACAAATTTTGAAAATATATTGTATGCAAAATGTAGAATTGTATTAAAATATATCTTGTACGTGATTTTCTATTTAATAATTTCAAATTATGAATTTATTGTACCAAACTTTAAAATATATTAGGTGTAATAATTAAAAAAAACAATTTTAATATATACAACAAATCATTATAAATTAATTATGTCAAATAAGAAACTTAAAACAATAAAGCTATATAACTATACAATATATAATAACATTAAAATGTAAATTATATATTAAAATTTTTAGTTATATATTTTATAAAATGAAAAATATATCTGCATGGACATGCAGGTCAAAACTCTAGTTATTATTAAATCACTGCAATATTTTATTGGTTTAGATTGGCTTAAAATTGACATAACTATCTGTAACAAACCAAAAGACAAAACAAAAAATATTTATACACAAAAAAATTTATACACAAAAAAAATATATTTATACACTCACCATTTAGAATATTTGCATAAAATTAATATAGCATTTTCAACATACACGACTACACTTTTGGTGTTAAAGTTATCAATACTGAATTATGCTCAATAATGTGTATTAGAATTTGCGCATATGAAACGTACAAAATCGAAAATCTTATGGAGATGTGCAATGGCAGTCGATGTTAGGGTGAAAATTAGACAATATTACAATCAATAGCCAAAAAAGTTTCCAATACATAGAAATTATGGACAACGACACAAGAACATTATAATTCACTTTTTTGTAATTCCAAGATGTATATTATTATGACTACAACGAATTATTTAACAAGATAGTGAACAGAAAGACAAAAACAAACCAAAAGAGATATGCCTACAATGAGACATCAGACATCAGACATCAGACAAAAAGTATTTTATATCAAAATTCAAACTTTTGAAATGCTAAACCAATTTCTTATTTTCGCTTCATTTTTATAATTTATTTCTTGTTGATCAATGAATCTAAAACAAACAAAAATATTTCATTATTTGTTAATAGGGAACACAAAATTAGGACTAAATACCTTGAATATAACAATAATCAAATGTATAATACGTATAAGCTGGTACCTTTAAAATGAAAATCGATGATGCTATAAAATTTTCAAATCGCAGAATATGTGGTGCTAGTAACAATATAAATTACTAAACAGAATACGAGATTATATAGTGCAAGATTTTAGATTCTTACCATAACAATGATTTTTGACCAGGAATCATATATATAATGAGGGACTTTCCTCTCTTCTCAATGTGTCCACCTCAGCATATTTTTAATGATTTGTGGGCCCCATATTGTTCTCGGTTTGGTTAGGACATTTGTTCTCCCGTTTGATTTCGGTTTTCCTCTTTGGTTCAGTCATTTGGTACGTTTGGTTATGCATATGAGTTTGGTTAATGAACTGAACTCTGCGTTTTGTGATTGATACAGTATTAGGGTTTCAATGTTATCGTCTTTTGTCTCTTCAACTTCACATTCTCCTCAGATCTTAGACTGCAAAGACAATGAATTCTTCTATCATCTCTTAGCCTCTCCTAGGTTCAACGTATTTCTCTTAATCTCGCCAATAAATGTTATTATCACTAAGCTGGTGACCTCTCCGTTGCCTTCACGTCGAATCACTAAAATGGAGAGGGTTGAGAGTTGGGATAAACACCCACAACCACTCTCTGTTAATCTTCTTCATCAAGCGTTGCAAGATTCTTCGATAATGTCTTCTTCCGGTGCTGTGACTGTGACTCTTTTGCTCACCATGGAAGTCCAAACATGCTGTGTTATTACGAATACTTCATAACTCCCACTCGAGCCGTTTCGACCGGTGGTTACATTTACTTTATACATAACGACTTTCCAGCGATGAATTCCACCTATAACTCCTTCATCATCTATTGTTTTCTCCATTTCCTCTGTTCTTTCACTTTCGAAATAACTGAACTTATGGCAAAGATCTTATTGATATTCTCTCCTCTGTCAGGTAAATTGTTGGTAGTGACATTTCTTTTAAAATTATTGAGATTTGATGTCTTTTATCCTCTTTAAAATGAAACGCTTCTGATTTATTGGCATTAAAACTGTGATTTTGTAGGATCCATGATCCACCAAAGAGATATGCAAGGCTCTGCGAACGAACATGGTCTTGAAGGAATAAAAGAAAAGCAAAGATAAACTGAAAGTTATCGTATAGGTCTCTCCCACCACTTCTCCAAACTATCTGATTGCTGTGAAGAATGCTTAATGTTCTCTCTTTGACTCATCGCTTGAAGAATACATTGCTTCTTCTGTGCCTTCTCCCTTCGCAAAGGTTTTTCTTCTCTTAGATCATAATCATGTCAAATACATATTACTATATTAGGGTCTCGCAATATCTATTAACTCAGAGAAACTTACAAGCTTAATAAGGTCTTAAGCTCCGCTTTCATTGACATTTATTTTCTTCCCTCGGCATCGGGTTTGATGTTATATTTGGACATGCCGTTGATAAATATCCTGGAGACACTGATCTGAGACGCCACTTTGTTTTCTTCTTCGTACAGGTTGTAAGATATATGGTTGCATTGATTTCTGAGAAGAGACTTTGCAAAGGTACTAAAAATATTGAGCAGATTCAAATATCAAAAGGATCAAGAAAGACAATAAATTATAATCAAGTCGTCGAGGCAAAGATCTTAGACGCATCTTTAAGGTAAGGGAAATAGAAAAAAGGACCACCGCCGATCCAAAAATCTTCATTGTAATAAGACTTTATACCTTCCGTGGAAGGCAAGCAAAGAGACATCTTTGTAGGAAGCTTGTACATGGAGACAAGCTGCGAGGGAACAGATAAGTAAGTGGTTGTTAGCGAGACCAATGGATCCACCGAAATCCTTGGGGGTAGGTTTCAACGCAGTAGCATCGTCAGTGCACGTCAAAGTAACGTAGAGATCTTTTCGCCGTCCATGGAGTATATTCCATTAGGTGTGTATAGTAAGCCAATGATGTCTTGAAGGAGCCTGGTATTGACTGGTCGATCTTGTCTGATGGAGTGGTAAGAAGTGGATTTGGCGGCGGTGAAGCAGTTTAGTAATAGAGGCGTGGCTCTGTTGAGGGCAATAAGGAAGCTTTGGCTGCGGAGGTTCGGGCCGATGGTCAAAGGCATGCAAGGAGTAGAGATTTGTGGTCTTGTCTTTGTAAATAAGGGTGCAGAAAATTGAACCTTTTGTTTGTAGTAAGACTGAGATGTACTTGCTTCATGGATAATTAATGATGAGTGAAAGCACTGAGAAGATCACACGATGAACAAATTCTTAATGGACATTACTTCTTGGATGATGATTATATTTATAAAATGACATAGACATTACCTTCTTCATTTCTTTTTCCAATTTAGATTTAATATATCCGGTAGCTTTTGACATTTGAATATGAATATATCTATGGAGAAACATCTTTACCAAGAAACAATTTCAAAATGTAAAAGATAACGTATTGATAACACTGTTGCTGATGTTTCTGATATGTTTCTGGTGACTACGAGAACTTTCTCACAACTTTTCTTGGTTCCACAATCTGATTTTTGTTTTATAATCTTGGCTTTCGCTTCTGATTTGTTTCTTGTATCAAAACTTCACTTTAATATATCAATTAAAACCTCTTCAACTAAACCAAAATAATCACCCAAATCCACCACTTTTTACACTTTTTTTAAGTATTAGAAAACTTTTATTGTCAACATGTTATATACATGTTACTAGATGTTTTGCCCGCATTTTTTATAAATACTTATTAGTTTATGTCTTATTAATCTAAAACCAGCATAATAAATTATTATTTATGTTTTTAACCAATTAAATCAAACATCAAAATATTTATATATGTCAAATATCTTTTATCAAAATATATATGTCAAATATTAGTGTGTTAAGTTTTTTTAAAACACTCATATCTTAGAGATAGTTTAGAAAATATATTTATATTTTTTTGGTTGACTAATATTTAATTATAAATTGTTTTGTATCTTAATTTTTTTTAACTTTATAATAAAAATATTGTTTTCAGATAGGCACACAATATATATATAAGAGTTATCTTATTTTATTTTTTTAAAAAAATCTATAATATTATTTTGTAATCAATTATTTAATATAGCATATTACATATAAACTTTATATCATTAAAATAAAATTCGTTTTTATTTATATATAAATTCAGTAAGGGTATTATTTAAGTTAATAAAATAGTGAATAGTTAGAAACTAATAATAAACCAATAAACTATCTAAAAGTCTAAAACCTAATAAAAATATGACAAATAAGAAAAGCTAATATAACATATAAATTTATGACTAATAGAGATAAAATTCGTTTTTATTTATACAAGATTCATCAAAGCTATTTTGAAATTAATAAATTAGTGACTCAGCTAAAAACAAATAATAAATCAATGATAATTTAGTTTAAATTTAATAAAACATGACAAATAAACAAAATTAGCTAAAATTATGGAGAACATGACAAGTAAGTAAAATCACTTCATAAATAATAGTATAAATACTATACGTATACACTAATAATTCATACAACAAACAACCAAATACTGAAAACTAAAACCACCTCCTTTGTGTTAAAACAAAAAAAAACACAACTGATCTCTCCCCACTTATTGATCCATCGCAGCAGCACCAAATACAAAACCCCTCTAAAATGGGTATCACTATTTTTTTTTTCCAAAATGGACATCACTATCCACACGGCATACATGTTTCGTACTAAGTGTAATTTCACCTTTTTTTTACTGCAAGCCAACATTGCATGCAAATCTTTAACTTTACATACAAGGAAGGATTCTCTCGACCTAGCTCAGCCTCTGATTGATTGGTAGGAATCACATGTATCATTGTCAATAACCCCGCGCTTGCGCGGGGCACCGCCCCTAGTAAGTAATTAATACACCACTTAAAGACGAGTCATAGTCAAATTTTAGATTCTTACCATAAAAAAAAATCCTAGCCATCAAAAGAGAAAAAGAGAGATTTTTCATAGTTTCAAGTCGATGATCGGAGGCTTCTCCAGCTCCGACATCGGCTTATTTAATTCGTTTTATTTCTTTTTCTTTGATCTGTTTTGTTTCCAGTAGCTATTTTATTGCCAATTTATTTAGAATCTGGCAAAGTTTTTTGTTCTTTTGTATGCTTTTCCAATTGTTTTGGAAAGACAAAACTTTCGGTTCAATTGAACTGTTTAGAAAAGATAATTGACAGATCTACTGGAGATGGTGGCGACATGTCTTACCGGCTTCAATCGTTGATGGTTCTTACTGCAAACTATGGTTACTTCAAAAGGTAGCATGAAGTTCTTTGGAACGGTAATCTCTTTGATTCTGCTAATATAGCAAAATAAAGAGTTGTCTTATCTCGGTGGTTTCTACTGGAGTAATAAAAAGAAAATGACAATCATTTTCAACTCACTTTGAAGCGTTGTGCTTTTGGATTAATAGGAAGATTATCTCCTTTGAGATTCATCTATTCTAGAAGCAAATATGAAGCTTTTATATGAAAAATCTTTAGTTATCCATACGTAAAATAGATGTGTTAGTTTATTTTGGATCTCCTATTGGTGTATCCTTTTCTACATTGTTTTGTTAGTTATCATTGTTTAGAACTTTTTACCTTGAAGACTTAATAATAGAATCCAGCGGCAAAAAAAAAAGATTCATACCATAAAAATGATTTTGACTAAATAGTATAAAACGAGTTATTGATCAATTAATTGATTTTTTTAGTTTTTGTCTTTTGGCTTTCTCTTCAATTTAAGTCAAGCTACTTAATTAAAGTTATCATGTTTACAAAAACAAAAATTTGACCAAATGTTTCATTTCAAAATCTGTCAAAAAGGAACATAAATAAGTAACATATTGAATTAAACATTAAAGAAAATAATGTGGGTGTATAAATTGACTGAAGTACAAGAACGTGAGGAAATAATTTACTAAAAGGGGTTGGTTCTTTTTTTTTTTTTTTTTTTTGCTAACTGAAGGGGTTGGTTCTTCTTTCCCAACTGGAACAAACTAGAAAGGGCTTTGATTCAAAGGGGTTGGTTCACATTTAGAAAGAACCGTCAGCCAATGGGACAGAGAGGGCTCTGATTCTCAAAAGATTCACAGTCTGGTAACAAAGACACAGAACATTCTGAAGATAATATGTTGAACAATCGCAGGGAAAATTATATTCTGAAAAATGAAAATAAGGAGGGTAAAGCAATCAACCAGCATCAAAGTGGCCAAGCTGATGTTCCAACTGACAAAATATTGTCTGATGAGTATAACAAACATGATGAAGATAATGAAATTGTCTAAGACCTTGTCCTTTAACAGATCTGGTTTGTTAGTGAAGACTACACACTCTCATTACTTAGTTCAGGAAAGATGTGAATCTTGTGCTAGTGTTAGAACATAATGCATATCTGCTTTGTTATATGTTAGACACCGTCGAATCAGATCCTGCAGGAAAATGCAACAGTGATTGACCATGGGGATACAATTCTAGTACCATTTGGTTCAACTTTACTTGAGTCAGGTTTAAGACGGTGACAATCTAATTTACCTTTCCTTCGCTGGAAATGGCATGTTTAGCTGGGAACTCAACCTTTTTGGCTTTACTGATTGTGTCTTCTCGTTTATACGTTCTTGGCTGGTCATGTCCAAACGGTCGCTTTCTAAATACAATTTGGTAAAACAAAACACCAATCGATCATATGTTAATCTCAGGTTTGAACACAATATAGAACCACAAAACTTTAAACTCAATCGGTTTTAAAACATTACTGACCAATCGCTAACCTTTGATAAGATCACAGGGGTTTTGAATCACAAGCACCTGAAATTCAGAATTCTCAACTTTGTTAGCTAAACATTATAAACATTCTCACCGAACCAGGCATCCAAAACGCCAGAATCCCTTCCAGAAGATTAAAAAGAAAAGTGTTTATTTTGTATTAAACTTGGGCCACCAAATTCATGTTAATCTTTTGATGCATATTAATACCATATTTATCATATAGAAGCTGATACACACATATATGGATAACGGATCTATACGCTTTATTTTGACAAAATACGAAATTACGGATTCATATGGGTTAAACCTTGGAAAGACTACAAAAGAAGGAAATGTGATATAATAAGGTGGGTCGTCGGTTCATCATAGACTCACAAGTAACACCCTAAATTATCTATGGACCACTTAATATCTATCTGATATATGTTTGAGCTTAACTTTATTTTGGTTTTCAGTGCTTCAACCCTAAATAGTATATGCATGTTGGATATATACGTACTTTGCGGGCCTTATCTCAATACGGCAATGAAGACCAAAAGTAGTTACTATTATTGACGAGCCATGCTCATGTTTGCCGTCAGAGACACGGCACAAGATCCACCGCCAAAAGAAAGAGAGTTTTAAGCTTTTTGTCATCAATTCTGCCCTAGTGAAGACAAAGGTTTTGCAGAAGCCACCAAAATTCTTGTTTGTGTTTTCTAAATTTGGAGGGTCCCTTACCCGCAACATTAAAGCGTAAAAGTGTAGAACTGGAACATAGCCATCGGCCTTCAATTTTTACGCGGTTTCTTCCATAATTATAGCGTAAGCATGACGAATATAACAATTAATCTCAACTCAACACCTTTTTTTCTATACCGATATTAAAGAGGCTCTATTTTCTCATAATTTTTTTTTTTTTCACATAGGTAATTTTGCTTTCAGCAGAAAGTGGTAGGATCTCTAAGTGGGTTAATCCTCTTCCTTTTTTTGTAACACTTTTTTTGTAACACAAGGTTAATCCTCTTCCTATTACCCAAGAACTCGGAACACTAATACATGCCTTGACTTAAATGATCTAGTTCTGGAGAATGACATTGTCTTTTTCAACATATTGTTCCAAACTATAGTGAAGAGGACATACCTCCCTATAGATTAGGCTGATTACTCTCAACTCACATAGATAAGTTTGTGAGGATCAAGCAAAAAAATTCGTCATTCTGCTCTTCTTATTTTTCCACGCAATTTTGACACCAAAATCGATTGTTTAGCATATGGTGTTTAGCATGCGAGATGATAAAAATGTTTAGGGTTTTTTCTTTTAGCTCAGTTTTTATCTACATCCAAATAATCATTTGTAAATGCCCATTTTCTTTGATTAATTAATATAAAATTTAATCAAAACAAAATCATATTATATCACCTTTCTAGACTATGCACTACCAGTTTGGGATTATGAACCAGTTTAATTTATTTTTATGTATCTTTACAAATACCTTGTTTTGGATTAGAACAGGGATATATTAATGTATTTATATTAATTCTAGGAATACTTCTTTCAGTCAAATGAGCATATACATGAGCAATAATTCTGCTGATTTACTAGATAGGTTCTGGTTCGGTTTATCGGGTAAGTAGAAATTCATTTTAGGGGACAATAATCTATCTTATTAAAACAGAAACATTCTGTTGGACCTAACATTTATTTTGTAAGTTTTTAAATTAAATACACATTTATACTTTATAGTTAAACCTATATTAAATCACTAATGTTCATTTCTTTATACTACTATCCATGTTTCCAAACAATATACTTATTTCTTTATACTACTATCAATGTTTCCAAACAATATATTTTATACTACTATTAATGTTTCCAAACAATACAATAATTAATCTTAGTTATTTTATATCTATCATTTTCTCTTTAAAATTTTGTAGAAACGTTATAATTTCATAAATTGCAAAATAATGAACTTTAAAATTTGGATTATAAAACTACAAAATATGAAACTATTTCAATTTAAATCCAATTAGATTACATATCGGTCATCCATCAGTTCAATCGGTTAGTCTCGGGTTTTAGTGATTTTTTTAAAATAAATATTTTAAAAACCTAAATTGAATTGTCAGATCTCCGGATTAACTGGTATAATCACAATCGGGTTGAATTTAAAAACACTGATTTAAATGCAAAAATATTTTAAATACACACTCTTTAAAAATTACCAAAATATTTGTTAAGTTATTAGTGAAATTTTTCATCGTAAAATATTCCGCGCTTCCAAAGCGCGGGTGAAAATCTAGTTCATGTTAATATAATAGGTCATTGTGGAATTAGGACCACGTCATATCTATCTGATATTATACTTGCGCTTATTTCTATTTTGGATTTCAAATTTGATACACATGTATCTTGATTATGTGTAGCCTTATCTCATAAAGGAAGAGAAAGCCAAAACCCTTCAATGTTATAGACACGCCATTCTCACATTTGCCGTCAGAGCTACGGCACAATCCACCGGCAAACAAAAAGAGACAGTTTGAACGCTTTTCACATTAAATTTAGCCCAAATCGAGACAATGATTTTGCAGAAACCACCAACAAAATTCTTCTTTTTCCCTTTCATATAATTACGAAATGAAACCACATTAAAAGCGTAAAAAGAGCAAACGTTGTATTATAGCCATCGGCCTCTTGTTTACGTTTACGTGGTTTCTTCAATAATTATGGAAACTCAAAGCTTCTAAGCGTATGTCATTCAACTAGACCGATTATTTACATCACCTTAATAGGTTAGATTACCATTTGGGTTGGGTTCCTAGCACCGCCTATCCAAATACGACATTTTTCTATATATTATAGCTACGCACAAACTTTAAGTATACAACTGAACTCAAAGGTAGTATATGTGCAAATTTTATGCACATAAATTTAACCTATTCTAAGTATTTGAGAAAAAAACGAATCAGGTTTATGCTGGTTAGACCATCTCCAATGATTTATTCTATTTTCTATTCTAAAATATAGTAATTTTATAATAGAGCTGCAGTTTGTTTCCAATGATACAATAATTTAGAGTAAAAAATAGAGTGATAAAAAATAAATTATTTTACATTTAGAATAAACATATTTTTCAATCTATTATAGAATGAGAAATAGATCACCACTGAAGTACTTTTATTCTGAACTCTATCTTAGAGTAAAAAATAAAATGAGGTTGGAGATGCATAAATTTTTTTTTTTTTTAAATCACAGAAGCAAATATGAAATCGATAAAAAGAACAAATGTAAACACGTTGCAGAAAAATGACATCTTATCTCAAAAATGATAATATCTATCGCTATTTAGTTTTTTCAATTTGGAAGAAAGAAGAATGAAGAAGCTAGCTGACTTTTCAAAACTCTTTGATGATGTCCAAAACTTTCATTTAATTCATAAAGTTATTAGTAACAACTTGTTACTGCTAGTTTACAAAAAGAAAACAACAACTTGTTACTGCTGTCCTTTGCACTGGACGTATATGTCAAGTTCAGTCTTATTGAAAGCAAATACATTCTTTATCCAATTTCTCAAAGAATAATTGAGGATAATATGGTCCATGCAACTCCTATATAAACATAGAGGAATCCACCTTCCAAGTCAACAACACCCAAAACACAACAAAAAGTTTACACTTCTGAGCCCTAACTCTTTAGTTCAGCACAAGGAACACAAAACCCATTGATAAAAAATGGCTGATACCCAAAATACCGTTTCCGTCTTCCGACCAGACCATCAGAATCTGGCACCTCAACCTCTGACTCCATTCTCTGCCGTGACCCCTCACCGTGCTACAGCCCCACGAGCACGCCGCCACATCTCTACCACAACCCTCGAAATGATTATTGAGGAAGATACCGCACCGGAAGAAGATCGTCCTAGCACCGTCGCTGAGATGGATACTCTTGCGGTATTTCCAGCGACCTCTTGTTTCTTGATGGCTAATAAACAAGTCTCTTTCATGTTATACGGAAGCTGCAAGTGCCCTTGATAATTTCACTAGAAAGCGACTTAAAAATGGTGTTTTTATTTTCTTGTACTAGTCAACTTAGTAATATCTGATGTCAGTTTATGGGTCGATGCATTGTTTTTACAGAAGTTTCTTTTCTGTTATACTGAAACTGCAAGTGCCCTTGATGTTTCTTTCACCACAAAGCGATTATGGTGTTTTTTTGGTTTTCTTGTAATAATCAAGTTAGTGATGTCTGATGTCCGATAATGGTTGGTCTTTGTTTTAATAGAAGTTGATATATTCCATTCTCTCCGACTTCGTAGTTTCCACTGGAATATAATCATGCCAACCATTAATTTGAAAAAATATTCCAAACATGTCCAACGGGATATCTCACACATGAGAGAAAACGAGAGCCGGATAATTTAAATCAAAACCTCTAATGCCTTTTATACATTCATGATTGGTTCAACTTTATATTATAAGAATACATATAGTGCAAGTAAGAGGAGGGAAAAAAACAAGTATATGTATTTCAAAAACTAATAAAATAAAAATAAAAAAATATAGATTATTGAGTATCTCATGATTTATTTTTGCAAGATTTTCTCAACTTTTGAGATATTCATACAATTTTATATTTTTTATTTCTTAATTTTCAAAATATTGTTTTAAATATTTGTATAAAAGTGTAAAATATTATTATTATATTTGTGAGAAACTTTTTTAGAATATCTTACTATCAAAAGTGTATCTATTTCATTATTTTGTTATTTAGAAATTCTGTTATTCTAAGCACACAAGCATGATTAAATGGTATAGCATCTTCGAAAAGATGCTAAATATTATGAGTGTGAAACCTACCATCTCAGAGTTGCATGTTTGTTTGGTCATGCGACATAAATATCTAATTCTCATTGTAAACAACCGGATTTCTTCTACGCCGATAAATATACCTCCGAAAAATTAGTCTGTTGGATTTTGGTCCACTGAATATCCTCAGGTCACAAAAAAAACTTTATGCTATTCAGGTGGGAAACCAATCAAACTCGCACACTATATATGTATCCTTCTCAAGTCAGTGTAGAAAGTGCAAAAATGAAGGTTTTAATTTTAACCGGTAACACCATCAGATGTGTTCGATCCGCGCTGGCCACGAGAGGATTTACCCGGGCTCCTCTCGCCCTCCAGACCACTTTGCGTAAACAGGGGCTCTTAAGTGGACGCTTAAAAATCCTGTAATGGCATGGGCATAAGCCCGGTGGGCTAGTCGATCACGCTTAGTGGTCGGATACTGGATTATAAAAAAAACACCATCAGATGTGTGTTATACAGCATAAACCTTGTAACTTGGGCTTCATCCCTTTTCAAGCAGCCCACCAGCCGATTCCTAATAGACTGTAGTAGAATAAGGCTTATTCTGTTGGCACAAATAGTGTCTTTTGACTGAAATTACAGAACCCCTAATGTCTTTCTCTTATCGGTTCCAAAAGAGACCAGACTGTATCCCAATGTTTCATATGTATCCCCCCCCCCCCCAGGAGCGGACTTTTAGTTTCTGTTTGCATAACAACATTTAACTTTCGACGGGCCTAGTTAACCTTTTCTAGTTATAGTTTGGAGCTGTTCTGTAGTTATAATAATATTCAGTTTCATTTTGCAAATTTATTAGAGTTTAGGGTATCGAACTGCAAATTTGAGCTTCTGTTCTAAAACCCTACCTCTCTCTCTCCCCCTCTCTCTCTCTCTCTCTCTCTCTCTCTCTCTCTCTAGATTCTGACAGCTTCAATGGCGTCGTTTGAGCGTTTCGACGACATGTGCGACCCGAGAATGAAGCCCAAGATTCTCAGAAACCTCCTCTCCGAGCACGTCCCGAACGAGAAGCAGCCTCTCGTCGACTTCCAATCACTCTCCAAGGTTGTATCCACCATCTCCACCCACAAACTCTTATCCGAGCCTCCGTCGTCTTCACCTGACCACAAGAAGCTTCAAGCCAAGCCTTCCAAATCAGCCGTCGATGATTGGGTCGAGAGGTTGTTGGCTCTGGTCTCTTCAGACATGGTAACAAGTTCTTGTCTTAATTTAAAAAGAAAGGTATTAACTTTGTTGTTTTTTAAACGAGTTTTAATTTTATTTTTTTTTGGTTAATTGATAATAGGCTGATAAATGCTGGGTGGGTGTCGTTTTGATTGGAGTAACTTGTCAAGAATGCAGCTCAGATCGTTTCTTTAGTTTATACTCTGTTTGGTTCAACAGTTTGCTATCACTTATTAAGGTATGTGTGTGTGTGTGTGTGGCTTTGCTCTATTTTTTTCCAGTTATTCTGACTTTTTGTATTTTGTTTCAAAAAAAAAAGCAGAATCCAGCAAGTTCTAGAATTGTTCGTGTGGCTTCGTGTACTTCAATCTCTGATCTCCTTACAAGGTCTGTGTACATTAGGATGAAAAGCTATGTACATCAGATTTTTATATTCGTATGTTTGTGTAATTCTAAGCTGTTTTTTTTTTTAAATTGGAATCAGGCTGTCTAGATTCACGAATACGAAGAAAGAAGCAGTCTCACACGCTTCGAAAGTAGTCCTTCCGATTATTAAACTATTGGAGGAAGAATCTTCAGAAGCTTTATGTGTAAGTGTCCTATTTAACAAGGCCCTTGAAGTTTCTCTTAACAAACGTTAGTTCTGATCATGTCATTGCTAGATTCCTCATTTTGATTGGTATTGAGATGTGTGCAGGAAAGCATTGCGCATCTTCTGAGTACTATTGTTACCTTGTTTCCTGCTGCCTTCCACAGTAGTTATGACAAGGTCAGCTCTTCTTCGCTTCTCAAATCTTCTTTTTATTTGTATCAGTATTTTGATGTTTTAATATAATTAAATTTGTAAAATATCTGGTGGTTTGATATTCTATCACTGTTTTATTATTGAGAGTCTATTTGAAATGATATTTCTTGCAGGTTGAAGCCGTTATTGCCTCCAAAATATTTTCTGCGAAAACCAGTTCTAATATGTTAAAGGTACTCATCGTTTTTATACATTCACTAACTCATAAGCAAGGAAATATTAACGTTGCCCCACTTCATTCCTTTTCTATCTCAAACCTTCAGAGATTTGCCCACTTTCTAGCATTGCTCCCAAAAGCTAACAAAGGCGATGCAGGCAGCTGGTCCTTGATGATGCAGAAGCTGTTGATATCTATAAACGTGCATTTAAATAATTTTTTCCAAGGTTTAGAAGATGGTAATATTTGCTACTTCCCCTTGTTCCCTATTTTTTTTTGTCTTTGGCTATAGATTCCCTGATAGAACACTGTGGCGTTTATTTGCAGAAACAATAGGGAAAAAAGCAATCCAACGATTGGTTCCTCCTGGTAAAGACTCTCCTCTGCCTTTGGGAGGTCAAGATGGGGCTCTGGATGATGCTTCGTGGAACTCTGAGCAGTTGATTGTTTCTAGAGTTTCTACACTTATGTTCTGTAGCTCAACGATGTTAACTAGCTCGTACAAATCCAAGGTAGTGTGAGCTTACAAGTTTCAGCTCCTTACTTCTCTCTTGATGTGTGCTACTACTATGTAATCCAAATTCAATTTGCTGAATATTCTTTTTCCCTCAACGTTTCAGCTTAATATTCCAGTTGCTTCATTATTGTCCCTTGTTGAGCGAGTGTTGGTGGTGAATGGCTCTCTACCACGAGCCATGTCACCTTTCATGACAGGGATCCAACAAGAATTGGTTTGTGCAGAACTTCCGACTTTGCATTCTTCGGCTCTGGAACTCTTGCGCGCTACTATAAAGTGCATCCGCAGGTAAACTGGTCTCTTTTTTATTCTCTAGAACCAAAACTATATATGTGTGCACATTAAAGTTCATGTTTCAATTGAAACCTGACCTTCCTTTAGTAGTCTATGCGGTCTGGAACTAAACTGTGTTGATTCATTTTGCAGCCAAGTTTTACCATATGCTGCATCTGTGGTGAGGCTTGTTAGTAGTTACTTCTGGAAATGTTCATTGCCAGAGCTGAGGATAAAGCTCTACTCAATCATTAAAACCTTGCTCAAATCCATGGGTGTAGGTATAATAGATCTTCCCTTTGCTTGCATTTTTTTTTCATTTCTCAGCTTGAGGTGATGACAAATAAAAGATCCTTTGTGCTAACATTAGTTTTCTCTGACCAGGAATGGCAATGCAACTGGCAAATGAAGTTGTATCTAATGCCTCTGTGGATCTAGAAGGATTTGATGCGGTATCTAGCAAAACCCCGTCGCTTACAAATAATGCTGTTCTTAAGAGTTGCGGTAAAAAAAGGAAGCATTCAGCTAATTCCGGAGCCGAGGCAGAGAACTCTGCTGTTGAAGTGGGTGTCCCTCACAATCACTCGTTGAAGATAGCAGCTCTTGAGGCACTAGAAACTCTTCTCAATACTGTAAGCTGTTTTTAACTTATTAGTTATTACTATCAAAACTTAGTCTTTAATCAGCACTGTGTCTTAGTTACCTTAATCCTTACTTATACTCACCATATTTCTTCTTCTTTTTTTAATGGCTTTCAGGCTGGTGCATTGGGATTGGATAGCTGGAGAGAACGTGTTGATAATCTACTAATGACCACAGCAACAAATGCTTGTGAAGGGAGATGGGCCAATGCTGAAACCTACCATCATTTACCCAATAAATCGTCTACAGATCTGGTTGAGTTTCAGCTTGCAGCACTCCGTGCGTTTTTGGCGTCTCTGGTTTCTCCATCACGAGTACGCCCTGCATTTTTAGCTGAAGGACATGAGCTTTTCCAAAGAGGTAACTAAACACTAAGCTTTAAAAAAGCCAAGAAACTGCTGAAGTGTTTGATGCATATACTGGAACTTTGAACAGGTAAGTTGCAGGCGGAGATGAAAGTTGCTGAGTTCTGTGCTCATGCCCTCATGTCTCTTGAAGTTGTCATACATCCGAGGGCACTTCCGCTTGACGGTCTCCCATCACTGAGCAGCCAGTTCCCTCAAAGCAATTCTCTGGCCAGCCAAAAACACAACACACTAGGTCTGAATAAGTCGGACCGTAGTGCTGTGGATGGCAGTGTTCTATCCAACTTATGGCTGGCAGACGTGGATGTTCCAGCTAACAGCGAGGTTCAGAGAAGCGTAGACACGACTCTACCTCTCCGAGAGGCCAAAAGATTGAAAGTTGGGAACGATTTGGTTGGATCAGAGAATGTTCAACAGGCGGATGATGTGCTTATGAAGGTTCCTGAATCAGCTGTGGAATCTCTAACACATGTTTTAGACAGAGATGATGATATGGTTTCTGAGGAAGGTTATAGAGAAGTTGTGAGTGAGACTCAAGAGGGAGAGGGTTTAGCCGCTAAGGATAGTTTGATGGAGGAAGTAGCAGCAGTTGGTAAGAAGCAAGAGTCCTTGGGTGAATCTGATGATGATTCTGTTCCAAGCCTTAAGGCAGATGATTATCTCTCCTCTGATTCTGATATTGAATCTTAAATGTAGTATCATTATGTTTCCTTCAGTAACAGTTTTATCATCTTGATGTTGTTAACATATATGTTTTAGAACAATTTTGATATTTTCATAAAATAAATTTATATTATCTAAGTATTGTAAATTTGGCTTATATTTGAGACTCGCTTAATCTTCCAAGATCTCCCATGAATTGCTCTAACCTACTATGTCTAAGTTTGGAAGCAATGAACTAGAATTTTCTTGTGGTTCAAGACATTGCTAAATTTGAAAGTCCGTTCTATACAGGTTCCATGCTCTGATATCTCAACCTGAGATCATGGTTGTTGTCCTCTGGCATGTGCGCTTGAGACACATCAAGCTTCTTTCTAAGTTTTTGGCTTTCTTGGCTATATTAGCAAAGTTGTTGTAATCCATAAAATTTAGTTGAAAGATCAATAAGGGTTTTCTTCTTCTAGAAACAACCTCCAAGGAGAGATCCCAGGATCTATTATTAGACGTAGATTGCTATCAACTTATTAAACAACTCATTCAGAGGACATCAGGCATGTCTTTCACTAACGTGCCTGAGAGCTTAAGTCACTAGACAGACCTGTGTTAGAACGAACTCTCGGAGGATATTCCACAAGAGACGGTCGTTTCTGGCCTAATGTTTTCATGTCAGAGGCTTCAGACAGCATTAGGAACTACAGCACCTTGTTTCTGTATTTATTTTCTTACAAATTAGTCCATGTCTTCCTCATACGCATGATAACAATGATTCAAACCTTTAGTAATCCTCAAAGATAATTTAATGAGACGTTTACTAAATTTTTGACTCATATTTGAGAAATAAAGAAAAGACTGTATTGAATAAGCATCAAAATTATTCAAATATCAGAATCAAAACAACAGTAGAAAACACAGGAAACTCAAAAAATAAAAACACACAAAGGACATCCTTGAGCTCTTTTCTCCATCCTCCTGCATTATGGTTCAACCAACCAAAAATGAGTGAGTTAAATACAAAAAAAAAAATGTTGGGAATCTATTCGTGGAAAACTTACAGATTTTGTTGAAGGCAACAATGTCACAGCTCTGGACAAACTCATTGATTGGCTCGACGGTGAGCGTCTCTTCAATCATGGTGTCAACAGAGACGAGGTCGTCAACAATGGTGCACATGATCTGCAACTTCTTGATACCGTAACCAACCGGTACAAGCTTTGACGCTCCCCAGAATAATCCTTCCATCTGGACGGATCTCACAGCTTCCTCTAGCTTCTTCATGTCAGTCTCATCATCCCATGGCTTGATATCAATCAAGACTGATGACTTTCCAGCTGATAGAGAAAAAAACAGAGAGCCAGTTAGAATCCAAGACATGTAAAACATAAGTATAATAAAGACAAAAAAACCCCAAACTTACATTCCTTCTTCTTAGTAGATGCCTTCACGGAAGCAGCTCTCTCTTCAGCAGCTTTCTTCTCCTCTTCGGTCTCCTCACCGAAAAGATCAACATCATCATCATCTTCCTCATCAGCCGCATCCTGCAAAATTAAACATCCCCATGAGATACATCATAATAAGATAAGAGAAGAGAACCAATCTGAGCATACCTTAGAATCAGCTGCTGGTGGAGTAGCAACAGCCTCCTCTGAGACGGGGGCTGATCCCTCAACAATGACACCGCTTCCTTCAGCAGAGACACCACTACACAACAAAACATTAGACGCAAACTTCAGATGAATCCAAACAACAACAAAAAGCATAAATAAGTAGGAACCAAAGATGAAGCTTACGAGATCCTCAAAAGGGCATCGATGTGGCTGTACCAACGATATGCGTTGACATACTGTGAAGTTGGAGGCTTTGCAAGAGCTGTAAAGACAGTGATGTCATCCTTTGAAGCCTGGTACCTGTGAAACAAACAGAAACGAAACTACTTGTTACTCTTGTCTTGTAGTTTCAAACAAAGGTAGAGACTTTAGGATCTAATCACAGAAGCTTACCCAGTGATGTAACTGCGAGTGAGGAGATGCTCGTCGAGCTTCTTCAATCCAGAATCAGAGTTAAGGTTGGGGAAAGAAGCAGCCATTGTCTTCTAAAGCTCGAGCCTTTATTACTGAACACAAAGATCGGAACAGATAAGAACAGGAAACTTTATGTTTGGGAAAAAAAGACAAAACAGAGATTCATTAAGACATTAGGTCAGGAAGAAGACAAGAGATAGCGCATTGATCTTGGTTTCGTAATTCAAAAGGTTATGTCCGAAAAATAAGTAAATTTTGAATAAGATTCTATAAAAACGATGATATAATTTTGAGATGGAACAAACCTAACAGGAGTAGTAAGAAGAGCTATAACGATGGAGATCGAAGAAGAATAATAACGTACCTGAGTTGCAACGGCGGACTTGAAGAGGAAGAAGAGGAGTGAGGGCTGACGAGGGATGCTGGAATTTATATAACGCCTCTAGGTTTTCTTGTATTGGGCTTATTATTTGGCCCAATTAATACCTCTCAGTGAGGCCTTTGCCAATTAATACCTCTCGGTGAGGCCTTTCAAGATACTCAAATGTATTTTTTCCAATGTTTTCATTCAGTTTTGGTCACGGTAGTATTTTGTCGCTTCTGTGATATAAAATTTTGCATTTTGCAAGAAAACATCAAAAATAAATGAAGGAAAATCTCTTTTTTTTTTTGGAAAGGTAGGAAAATCTTTTTTATTTTAACCATAAATATGTTGTGTTAGTTTTTTTAATTTATAAATTAGTTTTAAAATTTTTAATATAAATTTTGTTTTATATCTACAAAAAAACTAATATTTGTTTTATACTTTTAAAAGATTATTAATAATATCATAATATAATTTTAAGTTTATATAAACCCTTTTATCTTTTTCAGGGAAAAGGTATAAATAAAAGAAAGTTTGAACTAAACTAATACATCCAGGGAATATATTCCAATGCAGAAAATTCTTACGTGGTGTAGACGACTAGTAGTCTCGGATGATACACAAGTAAGCAAAGAAAAGTCTAGATTAGTGAGACTAATATTCAGGGAAAATAATATGATATTGTGATGTCAGTTGTCAAATTACGCAACTATGTAGTAGGCTCACATCGTATTCCTCTGTTATAACTTTTCATATCTTGACTAGATAGACTAGCATAGTTTGTCTTCCAAATCGGCCCGTCAAATCACCCATTTGATTTAAACACTCTTGATACCTTTTTTAAAATTATAAGCATGCATGATTAAGCTTAGATAAGCTAATTTTTTCAAAGTTCTTAAATATTTATATTTATTTATACATGATCATGCACACTCTTCAATTGACCCAGCATATTATCATTTCCCGTGTTATTTCGGTCTAATAATCAGGATGACAATGATATTTGACCAAAGGTTGGTTACTGACAACAAACTAATCAAAACATGCAACCCAACCATTGTTAATTGATTCAAATTCAATCATTTATGTTTTGTTAGAAAGTGTAATAATAATTGTGTATATTTAAAGAAAATATGCGAAATTTTCAAAAGGTAAATAAATAATAGCTTAAGTAAAATACAATAGAAATGAGAAAAAAAGCAAATAAACGAGTTATCAAAAAGGTAAGAGAAGAAAATTTGGACAAGTCAATTGGATTTTTCTAGCAAGAGTGTCTTGTACCATATCAATTCTCCATTGAATAATAACCACTTATCATTTTCTCACTTTTGTCAGCACAACGAAAAATACAAAAAAAAATTAGCCACAACAGAGAAACTCACACTCTTTATAAGTTTATAGTTGTTGTTCAGTCTCCTTCATCTAACACTTAACTAAACTTACACACACAAAATAAGAAAGGATGGAAGGAGGAATACATGGAGGAGCAGATAAATCAGCTTTCAGAGAGTGTTTTTCTCTAACATGGAAGAACCCTTATGTTCTTCGTCTTGCTTTCTCCGCTGGAATCGGTGGTCTTCTCTTTGGCTACGATACCGGCAAGTTTCTTAATCTGTTATTTGTATATTCACTCATCTATGTACACATGTGGCTCAAGTTTGATTGGCTTTATATATACATGCAGGAGTTATATCAGGAGCTCTGCTTTATATCAAAGAAGATTTCAAGACTGTTGACCGAGAAACTTGGTTACAGGTTCTTATATGTTTGTTTTTAATCTTATCTTATTAAAACAGAAACATTCTGTTGGACCTAACATTTATTTTGTAAGTTTTTAAATTAAATACATCTTTATACTTTATAGTTAAACATACATTAAATCACTAATGTTCTTTTCTTTATACCACTATCTATGTTTCCAAACAATATACTTATTTTTTTATATTACTATCAATATTTCCAAACAATATATTTTTATACTACTATCAATGTTTCAAACAATACAATAATTAATCTTAATATTTTATATCTATCATTTTCTCTTTAAAATTTTGTAAAAACATTATAATTTCATAAATTGCAAAATAATAAACTTTAAAATTTAGATTATAAGATTACAAATTATGAAACTATTACAATTTAAATCAAATTAGATTACATATTGGTCATCCATCAGTTCAATCGGTTAGTCTCGGTTTATAGTGATTTTTGTTAATATGAATATTTTAAAAACCTAAATTGAATTGTCAGATCTCCGGATTAACCGGTATAATCACAATTGGGTTGAATTTAGAAACACTGATTTAAATGCAAAAATATTTTAAATATACTCTTTAAAAGTTACCAAAATATTTGTTAAGTTATTAGTGAAAATTTTCATCGTAAAATATTCCGCGCTTCCAAAGCGCGGGTCATAATCTAGTTAGAATTTACAACAAAAAAATGTGTGTTGAATTATGATTATTGTATAGGAACTATTTTAACAGGATTGATGTAGTAATGAAATTGTATTTGTATATCCCAAAGCAACACAGAGATCATAGTGTCGAATTAAAGAAACCTTAATAACCTTAGGTCTAATCATTATGGAGTAGTACTTTGCAAAAGTTTTAAGAAAAAATTTCAGAAAAAAATTGGACAAGCGTAAATAAAAGCAGATCATAAGAATTTCGATTCTATTGTTTTACGCAAGCCGTTGTACACATCATGCCGTTTTTGTATTTACCGTTAGGAATCACCTAATCAACCACCCAAACGTTACAAACAAGCACTAAGCTCCAAGTAACAAAATTGTAAAAACAGGAGATGATAGTGAGCATGGCGGTTGCAGGAGCCATCGTTGGAGCCGCCATCGGAGGTTGGGCCAACGACAGATTCGGGAGGAGAAGCGCCATTCTCATGGCGGATTTCCTCTTCCTAATAGGAGCTACCATTATGGCTGCTGCTCCTAACCCGTCCCTCATTGTCGTTGGCCGTGTTTTTGTGGGACTTGGGGTCGGTATGGCCTCGATGACCGCCCCTCTCTACATCTCAGAAGCTTCTCCGGCTAAGATCAGAGGAGCTTTGGTCAGTACCAATGGGTTTCTTATCACCGGAGGACAATTCTTGTCTTATCTCATTAACTTAGCCTTCACCGATGTAAGTGATATTAAACAATTTAACATTTTGGACTATTCTAAAGGGTGTTAATGTTCTGTTTCTCTCATTGGTTTTAGGTGAAGGGAACATGGAGGTGGATGCTAGGAATCGCGGGAGTCCCAGCTCTTTTGCAGTTCATCTTAATGTTTACACTCCCTGAATCGCCTCGTTGGTTATACCGCAAGGTATATATGAATGTGCTCAATATAATACTTAGGGAAAGATCATAAGTAATATGGCAAAATATAAAACCAAATCTACTATGGATCCGTTTGGTATCATTTCTCTAAATATTTTATAACCATTTTAAGCCTACTTCCAGTTCACATTTTTGGTTCTGTTCGGTGGTTCAGTCTACTTTATATGAGAAAAATATATATACTCACAACAATTTTTTTTTAATATTTTTTTAATACAAACAGGGAAGAGAAGAAGAGGCTAGAGCAATCATGAGAAGAATATACTCAGCAGAAGATGTAGAACAAGAGATTGGAGCACTAAAGGACTCAGTTGAATCAGAGATACTAGAAGAAGGATCTTCAGAGAAAATAAACATGATCAAACTATGCAAAACCAAAACCGTTAGACGAGGACTAATAGCTGGTGTTGGTCTCCAAGTGTTTCAACAGTTCGTTGGTATCAACACTGTTATGTATTATAGTCCAACCATTTTCCAACTCGCCGGTTTCGCTTCAAACAGAACAGCTATTCTCTTGTCTCTAGTAACCGCAGGACTTAACGCATTTGGTTCCATCATTAGCATTTACCTCATCGACAGAGCCGGAAGGAAAAAGCTTTTGATCATTAGTCTTTTAGGAGTCATTGTCTCTCTTGGATTGCTAACTGGTGTTTTCTACGAAGTGACTACTCATGCTCCTGCGGTTAGCTCCCTGGAGACACACAGGTTCAATAACTTTACTTGTCCAGATTACAACTCATCTGTGAAAGCACAAAGTTGGGATTGTATGACTTGTTTGAAAGCTTCTTCACCTTCCTGTGGGTTTTGTTCATCTCCCAGTGGAAAGGTACTTCAAAAATCCGAAAATGTTTTTTTTTTTAAATTTGATTTTCCATATCCTTTTTTATATGATTAATGCAGGTACATCCTGGGGCTTGTTGGGTCTCTAATGATTCGGTTAAGGACTTGTGTCATAATGAAAACCGGCTTTGGTACACAAAAGGATGTCCTAGTAATTTTGGTTGGTTTGCTCTTCTTGGATTGGGACTTTATATCATTTTCTTCTCTCCTGGAATGGGGACTGTTCCATGGATAGTTAACTCAGAGATTTATCCATTGAGATTCAGAGGAATCTGTGGAGGAATAGCTGCAACTGCAAATTGGATATCAAATTTAATTGTGGCTCAATCTTTCTTGTCTCTGACTGAAGCTATTGGGACTTCTTGGACATTTCTCATGTTTGGAGTGATCTCAGTCATTGCTCTTCTCTTTGTTGTGGTGTGTGTTCCGGAGACAAAAGGAATGCCAATGGAGGAGATTGAGAAGATGCTTGAAGGAAGATCTCTTCATCTCAAGTTCTGGAAGAAAAGATCACATCTTGTTGAGAAAGGAAACCAAACTGCATGAGAGAACCTCTTTACAGATTTCATTAGTAATATAAATAAGAAATCACATTAGACTTGTAACTTTGTATTGAAACTGATAGTGACAGTTTCGTTATCCTCTCTTTCGAGAACCATAAAAATAGAGTCGCACTACTGAGGAAGATCCTAGAAGCTAGATCTTTTACCATAACATTGAATACTCACCAAAATCATTTTGATAAAACCATTTAAATTATGAATATATATGGACACAGAAGTACACATTCTCTCGTTTAGTTATTGTCAATGGTTATGAACCACTATTGGTCATGTTACGTTCTAAGTTGTTTTTTTTAAAAGACGTTCTAGGTTGTTAAAATAAATCATTTGAATAAAATCTTGACTCTTGAGCTTTGAGGATGGAGCTGACAACTACAAGATTAAATGCAGATAACAAAAATGTACTTGAAAGTTGGAAGTTGATTAACTCCAAATGGTCTTTTGCTCTTTCTGCATTATAAAATTTCTAATAATAAATCAATTCGAAAAGACGAAAATACTTTTCAGATTCAATAAATATTCGAAATACAGATTCAAGAGATACATTGGAGTAACTATGTATTTTGAAGAAAAAACTATGTATTTTGTAAAAAAAAAACTATGTATTTTGGCAACAAAAAGGTGAAATTCGATGTGAAACAAAATATTCTGAATATGCATCAATAAATGCCTTCAGACAGCGACACGTGCCTGGTGCCTCACAGTCTCGAGCCCGTCGTAAGCTCTGTTACCACCCAAAGTATCACCTTCTTTTTGCATTGGTCTTCTTAAAAACCATTTTAAAAATGGAAGCCACACAAATATTTATGCGATTCTGGAATATTCATATCATTAAAGACATGCATGTGACTATAGAGAACGTAACATTTCCCTAAATGGGAATGTATTTAGTTAGTCCTAGTGGGTTTGAATTCGTGTGAGATGTAATGTAACTGTCCAAGTGGCTTCAAGCATCAAATGAAGTACTATGTTCGAACAAGCTAGGCTTGATGGATGACCGGGTTCTTGAACCAAGCATCACGAGGCTCCAAAAACATGTATGGAAGATAAAGGCCCCGAGTAAGATGAAACACTTCCTATGACAGGCTATCTCGGGTTGCGTAGCTACGGTAGAAAGTCTCACCTATAGACACCTGGACAACGATAGGAGCTGTCCTAGATGTGCTGACCCAGTGGAGTCGATCAACCATCTACTTTTTGAATGCCCTCCAGCGCTACAAGTCTGGGCCTTATCGGACTATCCGTCCATTCCGGGTGACTTCCCGAGTACTTCGATATACCAAAACATGAATTTTCTGTTTTGGGAGAGAAAAGAAGTGGCCCCACTAAGGCCACAATTCGATACCTTCCCATGGATCTGTTGGTACATTTGGAAGGCGAGAAACGATAAGCTCTTTAATGGGAAGGTCGTTTCACCTATGGACACTCTCCAACATGCGACTCTAGAAGCAGAAGAGTGGAGGAAAGCAAACGAGAAAGAAGAAATAGAGGAGGATCATGATGATTCAGCCATCATGAGAGTGGAGACAGCGACCCGGTTCACCACGATACCCCAAATTCCTACCTGCCAAATCGATGCGTCATAGACCGATAATGGCATGGTAAGTGGTTAGGGTGGAGTCTAAAGGACCATACGGGCTCAGAGACTTTTGGACTGCGGGCTTTCATCAGGAGCCTATCAGCGTTACATGCGGAAATGGAGGGGCTAATTTGGGCAACTTCATGTCTGAGAGATAGGAGGATCACCTCGATACATATTGAGACGGACTGCTCGGACCTGGTGGACATGACCACTAATCCGATGGAGTGGCCTACTTTCTCGACAGAGATAGAGATCTTCCGGAGGCTCCAAGAGGATTTCATGGATGTGAGACTCTCATATTCCTCGAAACCGGAACATTCGAGCTGATGCGCTAGCTAAGGAAGCAAGGAGCAGAGATCATATTTTCTCCCATATAGATCAGACCCGATCAGACGGAGACACTCTACGGAGGGTCGTCCGACTGACCACCAATTGATCTATATAGATGGGCAGATAACAAAAAAAAAATACTAGCGGCTAGAGTTCAAAAGAATCCCTGCTTAAGTGAGAAAAGCACAGTTTTGATTTGTTGACTCTGATTTATCTGAAAAGAGAGAAATGATATAGAGTTAGATTCTACTGATAACCTCCCTGTATTTTATCGAGTGCAAGATTGAAGTTTATGCCTTATCTGAAGATCGTGTGTCCACTTAATCACCTCGACAGGGTCTTTTTCACTATAGATTTTAAATCAGCATGAAACATGATGCAAGTATGGTTCCTAAATAGACAACAATCCTTTAACAATTTTAGACTAGATATTTGCATCAATGTACCTCATGGAGCCATAGTTTAAGGAAGGATCCTTTCTCCCGTACATTTAAAAATGGAATCGCTAGTGTAGGATATGAAATGTCACAATTGTATATTTGAGCACCATGAATTTGTTGATGACTTTTCATATAGATTGTTCGTTGCTGATAATGTCAACCCCACATATTGGTTTGGTCAGCGACAGCGTTGTCCACACCTTCTTCGGATGAGTTTGAGTGACTTAAGATGGTGTTCAGAAAAAAAAAGAGTGACTTAAGATTATTAGCTTTTCTATTTTGTCTGTTTTATCCCGACGCTAAGTAATTCGAATCGAATTTGTACGTTTGGACATTTTTCGTTTTGACTTGTACACAAACTTAAAGCCATGTGATTGGTATATCCATTTTTGATCTAAGTGGGTAAAATATACATTTGTTTTAACTTTTAAAGTAGCAAATGTAGCAAATATATATCAATTTTATAGCAAATGTATATTTTACCCACTTAGATCAAAAATTTACCCACTATGTAGCAAATATGTATGTAATTACTAATTACCCTAGCAAATGTATATTTTATCCCCACTATGTAGCAAATATGTATGTAACTACTAATTACCCTTTAAAGATTTTTCCTAATAAATTATATGCACTTGCATTATTCTTATTTTCTTTCACCTACAAATACACAAACAGAGAATATACCCGTGTGCTTATTCCTAGCTATTGCCTAGTCAGATTTTATAATGATCTTAGGACATCAACATTGATTGATTACTTGAACAGGTTTCTCATGAATATAATAGGACTGAAATAGAAAATAAAGAAGAGAGAAGACAATCTTATTTAGTTTGAGAGATTTTTTGATCAAAAAAAAGTTTGAGAGATTTAACACATATTTGAAAAATAATCATATTTTTAAATATAAATCTACTCACCAATGCTGATGAATTAGACAAACAGTACATTTTTTTTGTAACACTGACAAGCAGTACTTCATAATTGGATTAGTTGTAGCCAATTTGATATTGTAATTAGGTAAACAATGAGTGGCAGATTTGTGAAAAGGAAAACGTAAGAAGGGTAAAAGAGAGAAAACAACATGACGAAAGTACTAAATGGTCCGAACGGTGCACTTGTATCCCCTTGTCCGAAGGCTACCGTGGATATTTTTCTCTAACAAGTAAAAATACTTTCTCTCTCTAGCATCCCTCCGATTCCCATTTTTCGCCATTTTCGCCATTTTTCTTTCACTTTCTTGGCTTATTTCCCCTGGAAAGAAGAAGAAAAACATCATAAACCCCAAACCATAAACTCCCCTGGAAATGAATACTTGATGTTATATTGAATAACCCTTTTGATTTGAATATTTCAGATCTGTGGATCTTTTTACCACTACGCTTATGTTGATGAGATCTAAGTTACAGAAACATACCAAAGACAGAGAGAAAACAAGCTCGTGAGAAGAATCTAAATGAAATTTCATTTATACCATCTTCGGAGCCGTTGTTGTTCTACAGTGAGCTTGGACAGCTGACACCTGTTATCCAAGTGAGTTTCTCTTGTTGGTGATTTTTGAGGCAAAACCCTTTCTCTCTTTTATTTATTAAGGATTAAATCTATGTTTAATTTAATTTATCTATATTGTTAACTCATGTGATTGTTCCATTTTTAGGGCAAGCTTCATGAAAAAAAAAATCATTAGCCATGTTCTTCAACTAATTAATATCTCTCCTTGTTCTTATGGGTATTTATGATTCTGCCCAAACTTATGACCAAAGCTCATAATCTATATAAATATATATTTTCTTTATTAAACAATAATAATAATTTAGGGTTTCAAAAAAGACTCTTGCAGCTATGAAGCTATATGCTATGTAACTGAAATGCTAAGAATGAACATGAATGTTAATTTACAGATAGGCTTTGCAGATCTACATATTAGTATTAATTAATTAATTCGCTAAAATTAAAATTTTAAAATATATTTCAGTATTTCAATATATAGCAGTGACTTTAATTTCTTGTTCCTCTTTTTACAGATTTCATCACTGCAACATACTCAGGCTTTTTTGCTCTTTACTGTTTTCGCTTCAGAAACAAAAGAAACTGTGACGAGAGAGAGAGAGAGGGAGAGAGAATATTGAATGCTTACTTAGGGCTTAACTGGCTTCATCCGTCTCGCCGGCGACTATCTTGCCGGAAAAGCATGAGAGTAGTGTTTCAATGGAGGACGACGACGACATCGAGACACAACAACACCAACAACAACAAACAAGCAGAAAGCTACAGAGACTCTCCTCCGACAAAACCGAAATGAGGGATTGGAGCGATCCATCGTCGCGTATCATTAGGGTTTCACGAGCTTCCGGTGGCAAAGACCGACACAGCAAAGTCTTAACATCAAAAGGGTTGAGAGATCGGAGGATACGTCTCTCCGTCGCTACAGCAATCCAGTTCTACGATCTCCAAGACCGTCTCGGGTTCGATCAGCCGAGCAAAGCCGTCGAGTGGCTTATCAACGCGGCTTCTGATTCGATCTCCGGTTTGGATCCGATCGACACGAACTTCGACCAGACGCTCTCGCTGTCCAAATCCAGCACATCTGAGAGCTCGCTGTTGTCTTTGTCTAGGACAGAGAGTCGTGGCAAAGAGAGAGAGAGGACATCGAAAGAGAGAGACAATAAAGACTTGCAAAGCTCCTTCACTCAGCTTCTCACAAGCGGTTTCGACGAACCGAACCGGAATTGGACCGGTGGTGGTTCTTCTGATTGTTTCAACCCGGTTCAGCTCATGCCAAACTCAAACTCCTTGAATCATCGTCAAGAACCGTCGTTGAATCATCATCATAGTCAAAACCAATACTCTTTTGTACCGAACTACAACTTTGGAATCTCTTCTTCTGATTCTCCCGGAGCAACCGGTTGTTACAGCAGTAGGGGGACCCTTCAGTCCAATTCACAATCTCTCTTTCTCAACAACAATAACAATATCAATCAAAGATCGATATCTTCGTCTTCTTCTTCATCTTCTCCAATGGACAGTCAAAGCATTTCTTTTTTCATGGCTCCGCCTCTCAACCACCATAGTCCTCAGCTTCCAGAGGCTTTTGACGGCCGGTTATATCTCTATTACGGTGAAGGAAACCGGAGCTCCGGCATTAGTTAATGTTGTAATAGTACCATGTCTTTTGGTTTCTTGATTTTTGTAAAAGAAAGATGGTTTATTGGGGCGTGGGTGGGCATTGAGTCTTATCTTTATTTGTGTGTCTCGAAGTAATGACATTTTAAGATTGTAACTTGATGGCATGTGGATGCATTTGAAAAGAGGGCTTTCATAGTCTGTGTTTGTCTCCTCATGTGTTCCATGTTGGGTTCCCTTCTTACTAGCATATTCACTTTGTTCCACTTGTTGTACTTTTTTTTTTTTTTTTGGACAAACGTTCCACTTGTTGTACTTTCTTGCTTCCCCACACGTATTGTTGTCGCATTTAGTTTAATCAACTTGATTGATTGTTGCTTTGATGTATCTGTTTGTTTCAATATCATATTTAGAGGAAGTAGTATACTCCTAAAGTCTTGAACATACCATAGGTTTCTGAATAACTTGCATAAATAAATAAATTAAATTTATACTCACCATAAAAAAATCAAATTGTTTGAATGAATTAAATACTAGCAGTATTCAAGTTCTGATGTTTAGGAATCTTTTACATAAAAAATCATTTAAAATTGTAAAAATCAAAGAAACTTTTGTACTTGATAGATAATATTTTATTTCAGACAAAAGATGGGAAGTTTGTGCCTGGTAAGAAATGCAAATTGTTATTAACCGTTGGCCTCCTGAAATGGCACCACATGCTGTGTGTCGGAATCTAACCCATCTCTTCATTTGTCCCATGAGCCTTTCCCTTTGCCATCAGTCACATTTTACATCCCTGACACATTATATTAGATAAAACATTTTGCTTTTGAGTGGAGTGGAGTTTTTTTTCTCTCTTAAATGAATTCTGAATTGGTTTTTAGCCGTAACCAACATGAACATATTAGCAAACTAATGCAGCTTGGTTGATTTATTTCTTTTTTTGTTTGAGATTAAGAGCACTAGTACTAAAGGAACCTTTATTTATATACAATAAAATAGACTATTTCATCAGCATAGTACATGTCAAGGTTGGATTGTCATTAGTAATAACTAATAAGGAATTATCATGCTGAGTCCATAGCTTGTTTGTGTCAAGGCCGAAGGGAATGAATACTCCCTAATGCTTGTACACACTATTACTTACACACTTCAATTGTTTGGTTTCATAATGGTGGTTTTAGCAGCTTGATTGGTGCTCATACCTTACATTCTATCAAGATTTATGGCTGATCTGTGAAATGTTTCTTAAAATTAAAAATGTAGGAGAGGAATCGAAGGAAAATAAGCCTGAGTACATATCAGTTCAGACCGAGAGGAATTGTTGTTTTGATGAGAAAATGTATAATGTAACGAAATTTTTAGTTTTTAATTATCTTGAGTATATATATATATATATATATTGATATGTAATAAATTGATTGTCGGTTCTGTAAATTCGGTTTAGTAATTGTACATTGATACCCGGTTTGTTCCGGTTAGGAAGTTACAACTGTATATAGTCATTTGACTACGTTCAATAAAATCTAACAGAAAGTATTCCTATTTTGTCTTTTCTCTCTCTCGTCTCTCTCGCCATTGTTACGCTCAGAGAGGTTTCTGTTCACCCCTTTGTTCACTAATATGGTATCAGAGCGTTGAGCTCAAGCTCAACATCGCTCTCTCCTCGTTTTTCCGCTTCCATCGATCTTATTTTCACCTTCCCTTTCTCTGTTTGGTGCTTTCTCTGCTCCGATGGTGGTCACTCTTCGTCGCAACCGCCGTACCGGTCGTTTCACTCGTGCAGGCAGCTCGAATCCTCAGGTCGTTGGCTCTTCGCCGGCGACAACTCCGATTACTGAGACTCAGTTTGCTCGCGCTGCACTGATGAACCCCGATAGCGTTCACTCTCCGTTGTTTCTCCATCACGCCGACCATCCAGGCCTGTTGATCGTCTCTGTTCAGCTGGATGGATCGAACTATGGTCAATGGAGCTCCGCGATGAAGATAGCACTGGATGCAAAGAATAAGATCTCTTTCATCGATAACTCTCTCCCTCGTCCGGTTGAAGGTAACCCTCTGTTTCGGATCTGGTCTAGATGCAACAGTATGGTTAAATCATGGCTTTTGAACTCGGTTTCCAAACAAATCTATGGTAGTATCCTTTCGTTTGATGATGCTGCTCAGATTTGGAAGGATCTCCATGACCGTTTTCACAAAACCAACTTACCCAGAACCTTTCAGCTTGTTCAACAAATCCAGGATCTACGTCAGGGCTCGATGGATCTCTCTGTCTATTACACGACGTTGAAGACTCTCTGGGATAATCTTGACAGCTCTGAGGTTCCTGATCCTTGTGCTTGCTGTGACGGTTTCAACTGCGCTGGACAACGTCAAGCTCAAGCAAAAGTTGATCGTTCTCGAACCATCAAATTCCTTGCTGGCTTGAACGACAAGTACTCGAGCATCCGTGGCCAGATAATCATGAAAAAGCCCCTTCCTGACTTGGCTGAGATTTGTAACATTCTTGACCAAGATGACAGTCAACGAATGTTCAACTCTCCTGTGATTCCTGCTGCTTACCACATCAGTTCTCCTTCTGCTCCTACTGAGACTCAGACTGCTAGTTCTCCAGAAGCTCAGTCTGCTGCCTCACAAGGCTCTCTGAATGCTTTTCAGAAGAAGAACAATCGACCTACTTGTTCACACTGTGGCGTTGAAGGACATGTGATCGATCGTTGCTACAAACTACACGGTTATCCCGTTGGTTGGAAGAAAGGCAAACCCATTCATGGCAAGCCACCTTCTTCTCCTGCTGTAGCAGCCAATGTCAGTGCTCCAGACAAGCCGTTCACTGGAGGTCTTGATTCCCTCGTTGGTAACTTGAGCAAGGATCAGATTCAGGATTTCATAGCCTATTTCTCATCTCAGCTTCAGCCTGCATCTTCTGTGAACTACAGTGCTGCTAGCACCTCGGTTTCCACTAGTCAGTCTGTCGCTAGTCCTTCTGGTATTTCATTCTCACCCTCCACATTCAGTTTCATTGGTCTTCTTACTGTCTCTGAATGTGTGACAACTGAGAAAACTTGGATAATCGACTCTGGTGCAACTCACCATGTTTCACATGACAAATCTCTGTTTGTTACGCTTGATACCTCTATCAAGCGTCATGTGAACCTCCCCACTGGTCAAACAGTTGCTGTTGGAGGAGTCGGTTCTGTTGTTATCAACAAAGCTATCACCTTGCAGAATGTTTTATTCATTCCTGCTTTCCGCTTGAACCTTATCAGTATCAGTTCCTTGACCACAGATCTCGGTTCTAGGATTATTTTTGATCCTGCGTGTTGTCTGATCCAGGATCTTTCCAAGGGATTGATGATTGGAAGAGGTAGAAGACTTGCGAACCTGTACATCTTGGATGGAGAAGATTCAGTTTGTGCAGACTCAGTTTGTGAAGACTCTGTTTCTACTTCTTTTGTTACAAACTCTGTTATTGATGCCGCTGTTTGGCACCGCAGACTTGGTCACACTTCTTTCAGTCGTTTAGATACTCTTACCGATGTACTTGGGATTTCTAAACAAAAGAATAAAGGATTGGTGCATTGTGATATTTGTCAACGAGCTAAACAGAAGAAGTTATCCTTTCCTTTACGACAAAACATGTGTACAACTCCTTTTGAACGTCTTCACATCGATGTTTGGGGTCCATTCTCTGAAGAAACTCAAGATGGTCATCGCTATTTCCTAACTATAGTTGATGATCATTCTAGAGTCACATGGATCTATCTTCTCAAACACAAGAGTGATGTACTTCAAGTGTTCCCTTCCTTCATTACCATGGTGGAAACACAATTCAACACAAAAGTCAAGTCTGTGCGCTCAGACAACGCACCAGAATTGCGGTTCGATGAACTCTACAAACGCAAAGGGATCATCTCCTATCACTCCTGCCCTGAGACACCTGAGCAAAACTCAGTGGTAGAGCGCAAACATCAACATATCTTGAATGTTGCAAGGGCTCTTCTCTTTCAGTCTCATGTTCCTCTCTCTCTTTGGGGTGAGTGTGTTCTTACGGCGGTCTTCCTTATCAACAGAACGCCTTCACCTCTTCTTGACAACAAGACCCCTTTCGAGATTCTCCATCAAAAGGAACCTGAGTACACTCATTTGAAGACCTTTGGATGTTTGTGCTATGCTAGTACTTCACCTAAGCATCGCCATAAGTTCCAAGAACGAGCTAAAGCCTGCGTCTTCCTTGGCTACCCCTCCGGTTATAAAGGATATAAACTACTTGATATGGAGAGTAATACTATCTTCATCTCTCGCAATGTAGTGTTTTATGAGGACATCTTTCCCCTTCATAAACCCACAATTACTAGAGACGCTGAAGTATTCTTCCCTCCTGTTGGTTTAGCCTCTAATGACCATGAAGCTACAGTCTCAGGTGATGCATCTTCGTCTGAAATCCCTGTCCCTGCAGCTCCAACTTCTACACGCAGAACAACTAAACCACCGAGCCATCTCAAAGATTATCATTGCTACGCAGTGAACTCTTCTACTGAGCATCCTGTCTCCAACGTCCTCTCTTATGATGCCTTATCAGACCCTTACCTGATGTTTATCAATGCTGTTGACAGCATTCCTGAACCTACTACCTACGCTCAGGCACTCAAGTTTAGGGAATGGTGTAAGGCAATGGACATAGAGATTGTGGCACTTGAAGATAATGGGACTTGGTTAATTTGTTCTTTACCTGAAGGGAAACAGGCCGTGGGATGTAAGTGGGTTTTCAAGATCAAGCTCAACGCCGATGGCACCATAGAAAGATACAAAGCACGCGTTGTGGCTAAAGGTTATACTCAGCAAGAAGGTCTGGATTATGTTGAAACCTTCTCCCCTGTTGCCAAGTTAGCCACTGTCAAACTGCTACTCGCTGTTGCTGCTGCCAAAGGATGGTCACTCTCTCAACTGGATATCTCCAATGCATTTCTAAATGGGGATCTAGAGGAGGAGATTTACATGACTTTACCACCTGGATACGCAACAAGACAGGGGGAATCTCTTCCTCCTAATGCAGTCTTGCGTCTTAAGAAATCAATCTACGGTTTGAAGCAAGCCTCTCGGCAATGGTTTCTGAAGTTTTCTGCAACGCTGCTTGAGTTGGGATTCCATACTTCTTCTGGTGACCACACTCTGTTCTTGAAGAACTCTGGGGATGTTTACATGGCGGTTCTAGTGTATGTTGATGATATAATCATCGCAAGCAGCTGTGACAAAGCTACGGAGTTGCTGAAAACAGCTTTGAAGTCTTCTTTCAAACTCCGTGATTTGGGTCCTCTACGTTACTTTCTTGGTCTTGAGGTAGCTCGATCCTCTGCTGGAATCACCATCTGTCAAAGAAAGTATGTTCTTGACCTCTTAACAGAGACTGGATTGCTTGGTTCAAAACCTTCTTCTATACCAATGGATCCTAGCATCAAACTTTCTCTTGAAGATGGTGAGCTTCTCTCTGATGTGGAGTCTTATCGACGTCTTATTGGAAAACTCTTGTATCTCACTTTCACTCGACCCGACATCACGTTTGCGGTACACAAACTGTGTCAGTTCACCTCTGCTCCCCGCGTTCCTCATCAGCAAGCTGCATACAAAGTCCTTCGCTACTTAAAAGGCTCTATTGGTCAAGGCTTGTTCTACTCTGCACAGTCTGACTTAAAGCTCTCCGCTTTTGCTGATGCAGATTGGAGCACTTGTCCTGACACTCGCCGTAGCGTCTCAGGCTTTTGTATGTTCATTGGGACATCTTTGATATCTTGGAAGTCAAACAAACAAGATGTGGTGTCCAACTCTTCTGCTGAGTCCGAGTATCGCGCTATGTCTGATGCAGTACGAGAAATGCTATGGTTTCGCAATCTTCTTGAGGATCTTTGGATCGACATCTCCGAACCAGCTCCTCTCTACTGTGACAACACTGCAGCTCTCCACATAGCCAACAACTCTGTGTTCCATGAACGCACAAAGCATGTGGAAAGAGCTTGCCACATAGTTCGGGAACGAGTGAAGATGGGGCAGATCAAGACCCTGCATGTTCGGTCTGTGAATCAGCTTGCTGACTTGCTTACTAAACCTCTCTATCCTAATCCTTTCCGACATCTCTTAGGCAAGATGGGCATTATTAACATATATGCTCCATCTTGAGGGGGAATATTGATATGTAATAAATTGATTGTCGGTTCTGTAAATTCGGTTTAGTAATTGTACATTGATACCCGGTTTGTTCCGGTTAGGAAGTTACAACTGTATATAGTCATTTGACTACGTTCAATAAAATCTAACAGAAAGTATTCCTATTTTGTCTTTTCTCTCTCTCGTCTCTCTCGCCATTGTTACGCTCAGAGAGGTTTCTGTTCACCCCTTTGTTCACTAATAATATATATATATATCCTTCTGTGTGTTCATTGATTTGTTATAACTTTGCCTGGACCAAGGTCCAAGGTTGTCAAGTAATCCTCATTCTGTCAATTTTGATGATTGATACGGCTCATGAGATTTGATATGCAGATCATAAATCAAACAAGAGCATAGTTCAAAACAGAGAAAGATAGAAGACGCAAAAGACAACCAATGTCTTGAGTATTTAGCTTTCATATATATTTATTACACAAAATGTGATAGAATCCATTCCTGGCGATTCCCATCCCGATAAACCACACAAACAATTCATGTTTTTGCTCCTTGGCAAACTTCTTTTACAAGAGTTTATGTACAATTGCCTTCTTCGGTTTCAGAAGAAACTCCCACAGTCATGCCTCCCTACGAATTCAATTGGAAACTCGCTTCGCATGATTGGTGAAGAATCATGTGTCACAAGCCAGTGAGTTGTTGCAGTTTTTAGCAGACGTTTGTGATCTCTCTGTTTCTTCTCTTTTCCTTCCTTTCTTCTTCAATGAGTTGGTGGTCATGCCTATTGGTAATAAAAAAGAAAAATAGAATTGATGTTCTCAATAAATCTTATGATTTATTTACTGTGTAGTTAAACTTCACATGTATTCTGCCAACAAGAGACGATTGCCATGATACCATGTGATGGGTAAGTAAATCACTTTATTTTATGAAATGTAAAATAAAACCTGTTATCAAATGATTTGTGTTAAATTTAAACTCCAAAGAGAGGAAGGAAATAATTACGAAAGTATTTTACCAGTTCAAAACCTTTTAACAATGGTTTATCAAGGATGCTTTTCTCCAGCCTATAACGGTTAAGTTATGTATTTTCATTGATGCCTTTCTGCTATTGTTTCGTGGTCCTATATAGATACTTGGGTTCATCTTTTTTCTTTATCAAATGGAGAGCCCATTAGGGATAAATACAATTTACAATGATGCTAAGATAAACATTAAACATAGTGTAAAAAACGTAAATGGGCCAAACTACCCAAGATACCACACATGACTTTTTTGTCCTCTGACGCCACTAAACATGTTATAAATTTATAATGTTTTGGCAACTTACCTTGACAAAGTGATGAATAATAATAGTATACGACTAGGTGATCACCCGCACCCTGTGCGGGGAGAACGGAAAAGAAATTATAAATTTTAACTATAGATATTGAAAACATAAAAATGACATATTATATTTGGTATAATTAGGATAAGTAATGTTGTCATATAGATTAATGTAAGGAAAACCAACTTGGGATTAGAGGTTTATTGAATTTTTCAATCAACAAAAAAAATTATTGAAGTATCCGGATAATGATAATTTTATTATGGTTGACAAATGTAATTGTTTTATTATCGAAGTTAAATCGTTATATTTTATTAAAATCATACTGATTTTGAAGTACATAAAAGTTGTAAGAAGAATATAAATAAATTGAAGTAAATTTAGTGGATTAATTAGGACTCAAAACTGTAAAAAAGACCCTTTATCGAACCTTAATATCCATTATGACTCAAAATACATATGAGTTTCTTTTGATTTATTTTTTATTTATAAAGAGTGTTTTTACTAAAAAAATATTGATGGGACATGAGATCATGGGCTACGGTTCGGATGTTGGATTCGATCTCTTTTCTTATCACCTGATATATTTAGATATTACCATAAAGTAATGTTGTAAATCCCTAATTGTTCGTCGATTTCTAGATAATTATATAAAGTATTACATGTATAGGGCAAAAATTAAGGAAGTCCACATTAAAATTGATGTTTTTCTTAAATTTAATCGGAAATAATTATATGAATTTCCAAATTTAATGTATGTCACCATTTATGATAATTTCGTAAAACAATTTATTGCACAAAATTAAGAGATTGGAAGAAATTTAATAGGAAATTCCTTTTTGAAATGTATTTTATAATATTTCAAGATTGCTCATAAAATTTTTATATACACCATTTTGATTTTACAATATAAAACAGTTTATATTATCTCAAAATAAATGTCATGTATCCCATAAAATACAAAAAATATTAATAAAAATAAAAGTCACATACCAAAGTTTTATAATCATAGTTTCCAATCCCTAAAGAATGGTATGAAGCATAAAGAAATTAAATATTATAAAAATATGAATGTATATACATAGTCAAAACTCTATCATTTGTGACTAATATATAAGATTATCCTATTAATTTCGTTTAGGATTATAATTTTAGATTTCAAGATAATAATAGAAAGTATTATAAACATATGGCGAAAATTAAGGAATTACACATTAAAAATGGTTTGTTCTTTAAATTTAGTCGAAAATAATTATATAAATTTCCAAATGAAATGTCTATCACCATTTATGATAATTTTGTAATGAACAGTATTATTGCAAAATTTAAGGGAATGCAAAAAAATTAATATGTAATTCCTTTTTGAATGTAAGCTCATAATGTTTTATATACGACTTTGATTTTACAATATAAAGCAGTTTGTATTGTCCAATCCAAAATAAATATCATGTATCTCATAAACTAAAAAATATTATTCAAAATAAATGTCATGTACTAAAGATTTATAGAAGAACATAATTATGATTCTTGTATATTTTCTAATCTCTTAAAAAATGTCATGTATCATTTATTAATCGTAAAGAAGTTAAATATTATAATAATATGAATTGTATATATAGTCAAAACTCTATCAGTTGTGACTATATATATTAGACTATCCTATTAATTTCGTATATGATTATAATCATAGGTTTTCAGATAATTATAGAAAGTATTATATGCATATGGCATAAATTAAGGAAGTCCACATTAAACATTGATATTTGCCTTAAATTTAATCGGAAAGAATTATATAAATTTCCATTTTCAATATATATGTCATCATTTATGATAATTTTGTAATTAAAAAGTATTTTTGCAAAAATTTAGGGATTTCAATAAATTTAATATGGAATTCCTTTTTGAATGTATTTTATAATTTTCAAGATTGCTCATAAATTTTTATATACGACATTTTGATATTATAATATAAACAATTTATATTGTCTATCTAAAAATAAATGTCATGTATTCCATAAAATACAAAAAATATTCATCAAAATAAATGTCATGCACTAAAGTTTTATAGAAAAACAAAATTATGAATCATTTATATTTTTCAGTCCCTAAAAATATCATTTATAATTTAGAGTCATAAAGAAATATAATATTATAAAAATATGAATCATATATATAGTCAAAACTCTATCAATTGTGACTATAGATATCATATACTATCATATTAATTTCGTATAACATTATAAAAACCCTATCGGATTTGATATTATCGTCCATATCAATGCACATAACCAATTAATATCAATTAATATGACTAAAACATTATGTTAAGCTACTATTATCTCACAATGGCAAAAAATTTAATAAGTCTAGTAAGAAGAGGATTTTTACACAAAGAGGTTGAGAAGTAATATGGTGTTGCCACATAGGAAATGTCATTCTTGTTAATAACACATGAATATAAGGTTAGTCTCTAAAAGTGCTTCTATTTTAATATATAAGGGATATCAACTATGTGACAAAAATTTGAATATGATTTTTTAAACGGAACTTACTCAGCATCACGTATCAGCAATGAAATCTTCGGGATCTCTTTTTCATTAACTGAAAACATCTGAATGCGATCCACTTGCAGAACATGTCCGATGACATCTATGATAACCAAAATGGATTAGTAAAACAACTATATAACAATACGCTGCTAGTTAAACAATATTTGATACTTCATGAACATAAAAAAAAATGAATTACCAATCAGAATATGAGGATTACACGATCCATCGAGGATATTTTTGAAAGGCACAAAACAAAAGACAGCTATTTGTGTTGGGTATCAACGAAATGTGACAAATAGTTTTTATAACAAAACAAAAGACAGCCATTTACTCACCTGGCTTTCCTTTTATAACAAATGTGACAAAGATTTTTTATAATTATGGTAACATCAAAACTAAGACTATGCCACAAATATGAAACATTAAAAGAAATATCGCTAATCATATCAATTAAGCCTCAATTACGTGGTGATTGAGTTAATACGGAAAGAGTGCGATCTGATTAGGGACTGAATCCTAAATCAATCATGTTTTGCGAGATTTCATATTCAGGAAATTCAAGAAATTAATGCAAATAATAATGTACGATCTGATTAGGGACTGAATCATAAATCAATCATAATTATTCCTTGACTGGCATACGAAATTGAGAGATTTTATATTCATGATTTGCGAGATTTCATATTCAATAATGACATTTATTGTATCATTAAATCGTTTTAAATTATGCATTCATTGTATTATAAAAATACAAAAGTATAAAAATTACGATACACATAAAATATAAAAACAATTCTTCAAAATATATGTTTTCACGAAACGATGGATGTGTATGAAAATATGACATACAACTATTATAAGTATGAGCATTATATTAACAATATATATATAAATATATATGTTCTTGGAACAAAAAAAAATATATATATATATATATATATTCTACGGTGAAAAAAAAATATATTTTATGTTAGTATCAGCATTATAACTTCAGTTGAGAAAGAATACATCACCAAAATATAAAAGAAGTATACATAATGTTATTGTCTGTATAAACATAAACTATAAAACATGCATATAAAAGTGTCATTTCCTGCGAGCAATATAACTCTATTTTATAAACATATTTTGTAAACATAAAATATAAAAGAGGCATATAAGAGGTAGTTTATGGTTTATCATGAACGTAAAGCATTGGACATTAACTATATGCACATCACGTATAGCACATCACGCAAAGCATTGGGTATTAATAACATTTATTCCCTTTTGATTATAACATATGTCCATTACAATGGCATGAGAGGTAAATATTCTAGGCAATGATGGGCTTTTGAAAAATTGGTGTGAGGTGAAATGTGGAGATGCCACATAGGAAATGACACACATGTAATAAACACATGAGCAAAAAGTTAATTTGATTAGTGGTCTCCTCAAATAATAGTAAGGGGATTTGCCCCCAAAAAAAAAAATAGTATACGTAAAAACAAATGTGTATGTGTAATTATTTTTAATCACTCATAACATGTCTAAGACATCAAGTTGTATTGCTAAAAAAAAAGACATCAAGTTGTAAAGATTCTGGAAACTTGTTGGGCACTTAAATTTCTAAATCACTCATAAACAAATAAATTGACATCTACTGCTCTCTTTATTAGAACTGACCATGGTAGCTACCACTGTGGCTTCATTTTTTTTTTCTCCAAAAAATACCAAAGAGGAAACAAGGAAAAGAAGGTTGCTGCTCATGCCTATTGGTAATAAAAGAGAAATATAATTGATATAATATTATCAATAAACCATAAGATTATTTCTCGCTGTAAGTAGTCTTGCCAACAAAAGACGATTGTCATGATCCCATGTGATGGGTAAATAACTAATCATTACTTTATTTTATAAAATGTGAAAAAACCAGTTATCAAATGATCTGTGTTAAATTTGAACTATAAAAAGAGGAAGAAAAAAGCTTTCTAAGCGTACATACCAATCTCACGTGACTCATGGTATTCCTCCGCGTATTCTTACAGTTTAAGATAGTCTGGATGATCAAAAAAACTCGAACCCAAAACGGTACTCACAGTTGTAAACCTTTTACCACTGATCATTTTACAAAATAAAAACCCCTTTACAATTGTTTAGCCGTTTATCAAGGATGTTTTCTCCTGCCTATAACTGTAAGTTATGAATTCCACCACTTGAATTCGAATTCTGACTACTGAAAAATTAACATTTCGGCATCGTTAAAGACATGGTTTAAGTGGATTTTTCTTGAAATTGGAAAAAAATATTTATTGGATTCATTGGCCATATATACACATTCTATTTTAAATATAGTAAAAAATTTGAAATTGTTTGTTAGGTAATATAAACTAGATTAGGTAATTCTAAAATTAGTTTCCTTTCAAAAACCTTAATTAAATAAATAAAAATTCAAATACAAACAACCAATCAAATTAAGAGAATTAATTCTAAAATTCACATATAAATAACACATAAGCAAAATCCACTTAAATGACTCCTCAACTAATATATATGAAGATTTTAATTATATGGTATGTGGTTTAAAAATAATATTAATCAAGAAAAAATGCTTAAAATCTTCCTATATATTAGTTGAGAAGTCATTTAAGTGGATTTTGCTTATGTGTTATTTATATGTGAACTTTAGAATTAATTCTCTTAATTTGATTGGTTGTTTGTATTTGAATTTCATTTATTTAATTAAGGTTTTTGAAAGGAAACTAATTTTAGAATTACTTAATCTAATCTATATTATCAAACAAACAATTTCAAATTATTTTTACCGTATTTAAAATACAATGTGTATATATGGCCAATGAATCAACAAATATTTTTTCCAATTTCAAACAAAAATATAATCATATTAATAATAATTATTAATCTCTTACAATGTTCATATATGCTTTATAAATAATTAGACTTTAAAAATTGAACAAATTATGTTAACAAAACATGTGAGAACTTTGATTAAAAAAGTTTTGCATTTAAATCAAATAATAAAGTGAATAAATTAATTTTATACTTGAAAAAAATGATAAGATTTATTTTTGGTTCACTTATTACTGTTTACAGAGAGAAATAAACATTTAGTAAAAAATATGTAAAAATTAGAAAAATATTAGCAAAAATTAATAAAAATAAAAAAATAATAACAAAAAAATAAAAAGATCGAAAAGATGCATAGTATGTGTTGAAGAAGTTAATGTGGTAATTACATATATAATTTCATTCGTATTTATTATTATTAAATATTCATCACTTATCTTTTTATCAAATTTATGAAAAAATTTAACGACATTTTATATATAATATATATTTACATATAATATTTATATCCTCGAATTCACGGATAATCATCTAGTATATTTTATTTGTAGTAAACTATTTTTTTTTTACTTTCTAGTTCGCATTTTAACATAGCATTGATTTTATTGCCTTTAAGCAAATGACAATTTTCTCTTCTCTTCTATATATATATGTGTCCCTGCAACAGTCACAAACAACACATCTCTCCTTCCCTCTCTATCTATTTTTCTCTATCCACAAAATGTTTCATGCCTCTTGGAAGGTGGTTATGGACAGGGTTCGACCTGAATTCCTCACTCGATTTGAGAATATGGTGAGGGAGGTGCTCTCACACCATCCTTTTGTCAAAGGGGATTGCATCCCTACCATCATTGCTGAGAGGGTTTCTACTGAAATGAACGGTACTGGAGCTGTCCAAAAGAGATTATAAAAAAAATCATTGGACTCAAGTCTCCTTTGAGCACAAGATCTCTACACCCAAGAGATGAAGACGTCGTCACAACCACACGGAAGAGATTATAAAGTTAAGTATATTCTCAACTTGTTTTTACACACTAGGGCTAAAACATGTCTTAGTTTGTCACCAAACAATCTCTCTAACCTACTAAGAGAGAAAAATTATGTCTAGCCTGACAAAGACAAACTATGGATGTCACATGTTTAACCATCGCCAACAACAAACAAGACATGTATAAAATTCATCTAGTTCCAACTTGACCTAGTATTAGACTTGGCATATCAAAACAAAGCTTTGACAGATTGAACATAAGTGGATATCGATTGTTTGGGTTCCGTAAAAACCCGACCACGTCCAAACTGGCCTCTAGGTGTATTATTCCGGTTTACTACAATGAATCCGTATCCCAGTTATATTTGGTTTTGCCATGTCAAAAAAAAAGCGCTCTCTAGTCTTTATTTCGACTGTCAAAACTTGAACTTTCCCGGTTATGGGATTTGAAAAGAGAAAAATGTCACCAGCCATCATTTTGGAGATTCCAACCTGTGATCCCCAAGAGTTTACCCTTTTATAGTGACTCTTGTTCTGTTTTTTGTATACCTCTGTGTTTTCCTACTTTTTCATAAGATCGATCTATCTAATCTTTAAATGACATGCATGTTGAGATATATATTTTACATTTCAACAGAAAAGTAATAAAGTATCCTAATGTAAAATCATAATCAAAATCTTGGGATTAAATGTGTGTTTGTGTTGGGAGTACCTCCCTAATCAGGACCAAGCGCACATGAGAAATATAACATAGTTGAATTTACTTTTGGATCACACATACTAAACACAAAACTGCTAAGCGATGTCAAATAAAAACACTATCGGCGTGAATGCTGATGGTAAGGTGAAGTGGCTTGAATTCGCATCCGCCGTTTCTGAAGAAAACTTTGGAGAGATCTTTTCATTGAAGCCTTTGGATTCGGAAGGTGATGATGATGTAATCGGGTCAGCCTGTCCCGAGGATCCGACCCGTTTGAGGATGACCTCTCTTCCATTTCTCTACTCGCGATCGATATTATAGATTTAGCCTGCATTCATATTTATAGAAAACATTAATGGTTAATAAAATTAATTAGTTGCTTATAAAATATAGTAATCATACATATGGGCGCCTATATATGTACATACCTGAAGATTGGTAACATTCGAAGAAACACACATTTTTCCATTGTAGAAAATTGTTATCCTCTGAGATTCTTCTTCCTTTGGTAGTGAATTTCCAGAGCTTCTTGATTCTACCACACTACAAATCAATTTAATGTAAAATTTATCAGATTCATGTATACTAATTAAATTTTATTGATTAAATCTTATAAAAGAGAGAAAGAGTAGAGAGACACTTACGAGGTGTCTGAATCGGTATCATAAGAGGATGTTGGAAAGAGACGAAGTTCCAAGTCGCAGTTTTTCTCCATCTTCTGAGTTGTGAGAGAATTGATGATGATGATGATGATGATGATGATGATGATGATATTGTGTCTGGATGAATGAATATAAGTTTATTTATATGTTTGGTTTATGAGGAGGGAGAGGACACGAGAGAGCTAGTGGAGACAGAACACGGTATCTTAAGACAGAGACAGACAGATCACAGCTTCATTTAATTATCTCACGTGGAAAATGTTTTTTTTCTGTTCTTTTATTTGTTCAGTAATCAGTATTGAGGTTTTGGATTTTTTATTGATTGAACTTAAATAAATCTCTATTGGCGGTTTAGACATCATTATCTTTATGCAACTAAATTTAAATGATATAGAAAAATGCTACTAATTAATCAGGAATTTGCCAAATGGAGTAGTTATTTCTCATTTGTGTACGAACGTCTTTGGAAGAAGAAACATTCATAGTTTTTTATACAATCTTTCTCATATTTTTATTTTTGTAATACTATTTATGATAAAAACTCTCTTTTTTTTAGTACCAGTGTGTATGCTCTTTAGATGCATTTTGCACATCTCCCCAAATAATACTCTCATATTTCATTCGTTTTGATTATTTGTTAAATATTTCGTATCTTTGGTATTTTTCGATTATAGTTCCATATTAGGTCAACGGTGCGGTATACTAAAGTGTTTGATGCCTACCTTCTTTTTAGTTGTCAAAGGATCAACTGCTGAACAGTTTACCGGTTACTATTCACAAGCGGCGTATCTTCTTAAGTCAATTCTATAATCACTGCACACGCAAATATTATCAATCTTGGCGGTGTGCCGGTGTTTGAAAAAACTTCTCTGTTAGGTGTTTTACGAAATTTTATTAAATGATTAAACTAGAATTAGGATAACTGATAATATTTGCTTAAGGCACGTGTTTGCGTCTCCCATAAGCTGCTCCTTTTGAGATTTTCTTGTTTTTATTAATTCCTCTACATGATTAATTTGTATTCTATTTTGTTTGCGGCCATATATGAAACAAGTGGTAAGGATTCATGGAGAAAAAACGTGGTAGGGACAACATTTTTGATTAGTGATTGAGTTTAGTTATCAAGCCATCCACTATAATGGTATTTTAGTCAAGATAAAAACATATTTGAAATGAAATCGGTGAAGTAATCATTGTCATTTACATTCCGGTTTTGGATATTTAATGTTTAAAATGAGATATGTTGATCAATCTTGGTTTATGCATACGCATTTCACCTTCAAAGTTTGGTTCAAATCACTATGAATCGGTGGCAAGGTCTATGGAAACCTTTTGACAGATGTAATGGAAACAACAAGTATTAAATGAGTTCTCGTTGCCAATATAATTAGTTACTTTAATAGTTGAGCCAATGGCATTTTGTTGTTATAAAGAAAGAAATTTAACAAACATATTATTTGTTGTTTTGTTTATTTTAGATAAGAAACTAACATAAAAGTAAAACACGTGAGACATGAGAAATACTAGTAACCAACGACCTTAAGATTGTTGGCTTCCCATGCACCATTCAATTGTTTCATTATCGCATAGACATTGTTTTCATTTCACAAAATAATCTGATACGTGCCTAAATGTGGTCGACTCTTATTAATGATTTATCCCATTAACCAAATAAATAAAATGTAGAGGAGTAGTCGACGACTTCCTTTTTCGTTTGTTTCTAAATCGACGACTCCTTATAAGTGCCCACATACCGACAATATAGAAAAACAAAAGCACGTTGAAAATAATAACTCATTCGATAACTTCAAAACAAATAAGTCAAATTTGGGACCGAGTTGAGTTTCAAAAAAAAAAAAATTGGGACCGAGTTTAACATGTGGTGAGAGTTTTGTTGCACAAATCAACAAACAATCAAAAGCTATCTAACAATTTACACATTGATGTGAAGTTAGCAGTTTGTACGGTTTTGACACCGGATGAATCCACACACTGATTATTGTATCTAATATTACATTTCATTTGTTCGGATTAGTTTTTTCTCGATAAATATGTTTTAAGAAAGAAATAAAAGAAAATCTATAAACTGGTAAAACAAAATGACAAATATGGTTGTAAGAATATACTTAAAATAATAATATTCTCTTCCTTTTAAAGTGAACCATATTTTTAAAAAAATTGTTTCAACAGATAAAATTTTCAGATTCATTATATTTTTATTGTATAATAAAAGTAAATTATAAACTTCAAAAAAAAATTATTGATTAAATTATGAAAGTAGTTCCCATAAAAGCTAATACATTTATAAATAAAATTTAATATATTATATTAGTTTATTAAAAAATTTAATATCTATATCATTTTGAAATAGAAGAAATACACAATAATTTTTTGAGAAATTGCCAAAAATACCACTTTCATGATACCACTTTTCAATTATACACTAACCAACTATACCACCAAATTTTTAATAGGCAAAATACTATTATATCCTTGAATAATTATACCTACGCTACTTCCTTTCTCCCCCAATTTGAAATCGATCATTCCATCTATACATGAACGATATCAACTCTGGTGTGATTTGACGGTGCTAACGAGTTCTCCGGCGGATTTGACAACTGCCTAGTTCTCCGACGAAGCTGACAATACGATCTTTCACACAAACTCACATGAACGCGTAATTGCTCTTCGACATGAAACCAATCCCAGACACCGAGAAGATCTAGAGAAGGATGAAAAGCTCCGACGAAGAATGAAAAGCTTCGGTAATGAACGAAGAGATCCAATGAAGAGATTTGTGGACCAAATTTGATGAAATCAACAACACTTTGGTGATCGAATATGACGAAACCAACGACACTCCGGTGACCATATTCAATTGCTCAGACCAAATCCGACACGGCCAACGATGCTCCGGTGAACACCGGCAAGCTCCAGTCATCACGACCGACGAACTCCGAGATAGTTTGAGTCACTGGATTTGAATCCCAAGTTCAATTGAGTAAATTAGTTCGATTGAATCAATGTAAAGCTTCAAATCTAATTGACGTGATTGAACTTTGAAATGCAATTTTTCTGAGTTAAATTACAGTGAAACGTGTTTTGGAAGTGAGTGCTTATGCATAGGAATAATATGTGATTGGTTTGTGTTCAGATATTGAAGATTGACAAGGATGTGAGCTGTTTGAAGAAGCAAGAGGGACTGTGAACAAGAACGTGGTTTTGAGATTAAAGAATTACAGATTTACAAAGCTTTATAAAAGTTTCAGAGTTGGCTTCTTAACACCATCTTCTCTCTTATCTTCTTTAGACATCTCTGATACTAAAAAATTGTATATATCTCCTAATACTTGTTTATGTACCCTTATAAATGTTAAACCTTATAAATTGTTTTTTATAAATCGTTATAAATTATTTACATACCCTAATAAATTATTATACAAACCATTATAAATTGTTTTATTAACCTTTCTAAATGGTTATAGACTCTTTTAATTGATTTTAAACCTATATACGTCTTATAATACCCCTTATAAATTGATTATATACTTTCATAACGGTTTTATAAACAATTATAAATGGTTTATAAATTGAATGTTATTCTTTCTAGCCAGTTTTACTACACTTCCAAAGTGAGAATTCTCTATTTCACCAAATTTTTCATTCCTAAAATGCAAGCAACATTTTCAACATAATCCAGCTTTGAACATTGGATGATCAGTTTTGGCTTGTCTGATGGCTCTGTTAAAGTATCACGATACCTTGCCGGTAACTTCATGGTTGTGCAAAATTTGTTGCTTTGACTGCAGAACACGACAGAATAAATTTCTTAAGCTAACGAATTTATAATAATTTATAAAACACTTATTTGAACATAAAATTATTGACTAGTTAGAGAAATGACCTGTTGTAATGCAGTTAAGTAACCAATACTACTTTTTTTACTACATTTTGTTTCTTGTAATAGATTATGAACATGCATTGAGACTTTTACAAAATTTTCTCACATGGGATGATACAAAAGTATATGTTTTACAAAGCCTATTTGTGTTCATAGTCTTTTTGGGCGATTTTAGAAAAATCAGCTTATCAGCCATTATAAATCAATTTATAAACTTTTATAAATCACTTCATAAACACTTATCATTCAGTTAACAAAAAATCTCTAAAAATAATTTATAAACATTTACAAATGACTTCTTAAACTTATGAATCATTTACAAATCCTGATAAACGATTTAATAAGCCTTTATAAAAGGTTATAAGACTTCATAAAATAATTACCTTTTGATATTCTAAAAATATTTATAAATTATTTTATAAATCCTTATAAATAACTTTAAATATTCTTATAAATCTAAAGAACACGTGCAAGTTTTGAAAAGAGATGATGATATTTGGCAGATTCTGAGGCACATGCGGACAGCAAGTAAGGCTCCACCGCTTCAGAAATTTTACGTACCCTTATAAATTATTTAATAATCCTTTATAAGGGTGTATAAACTTTATAAATTATGTTTATAAATTATTATACAAAAAACCATTATAAATTGTTTTATAAGGCTTTCTAAATGGTTATAGACTCTTTTAGTTGATTTATAAATCTATAAAACTCTTAAAATACACCTTACAAATTGAATATAAGCTTTCATAAAGTTTTTATAAATCCCAACTAATAGTATACATACCCCTTATATATTATTTATAAATTTTCATAACTTTTTCATAAAAATTTATAAATGGTTTATATATTTTATAACTTGTTTTATATGCCTTTATTAATGGTTTATATACTCTTACATATAATTTTACATACCCTTATAAAGCTTTATAAAGAGATGATGATACGTGGCAGATTCTGAGGCACATGCGGACAGCAGGTAAGGCTCCACCGCTTTAGAAAATTTACATAGCCTTATAAATTGTTTAATAATATTTTATAATGGTGCATAAATTTTATAAATTATTTTTATAAATTATTAATAAATAATTATACAAACCATTATAAATTGTTTTATAAGGCTTTCTAAATGGTTATAGATTCTTTCAGTTGATTTATAAACCAAAATACCCCTTATAAATTTAATATAAGGTTTCATAAAGTTTTTATAAACCCCTATTAATAGTATACATACCCCTTATATATTATTTATAAACTTTCATAACGTTTTTATAAACATTTATAAATGGTTTATAGATTTTATAACTTGTTTTATATGCCTTTATTAAGTGTTTATATACTCTTAAAAATAATTTTACATACCCTTATAAGGTTTTGTAAAGAGATGATGATACATTGATGTGTTGGGGTCACAAAATTTTTATATTTATGAGGAAATCAAAACACTGAGTTAATCACAAGATGTAGCAAAGAATAAACAACGTTTTATAAGTTTCTACAAATCTCTAATTTATAAATTTATAAACCCTTATAAAACTACATTTATAATCTTTTATAAAACACATCAACCTGTCTTTCGAAATTTTAAAACTCAGATTTTCTCCCATAATTACCGCTTTTGTGATTGTTGCTATTACCAGAGATAATCTTTCTAGTGTTGGCATGCTTCTTGCTTTCTCTTGAAACATATCATACAATGTTCTCACCGTAAACTTATCACCATTACCCAACATCCAAAGGTATGGTTCTTCCTTATTTTGAATTACGGCTCTGTTATTGTTTGATCTTCCTCACAACGTAAGCCTGCTATCAGATAAAATTCCATTCGTACAAACCTCATAGGCTGGTCCGAGAAAGTAAACCAGAGATCCTCTCCTTTCGTCAATACTCTTCGCTGCATGAGTAAATAGAACAACTCTTCTCAAAATTGAACCCTACTCCTTCTAACCAGCTTCACAATGCTTCCAATGAGAGAGTTCTCTATCAAATAAAATTCTTATTTTCCTAATATATCTGATACCTTCTCGACATAAACCATCTTTGAATGATGGATTATCACTTTGGGATTATCTGGTGGTTCTCCAGCTTCATAAACCCTCAAAGACAATTTCAAAGTTCAGCAAAACCCGTTGCTATCTAACTACTATATAAGACAACACAGTTCACGCATTTTAAAATTACTCAAAACCCACATTCATAAAGGATTATAATTTTTCAAAACTTAATGTTCACTATCTATACTCTTTCTCTTAAATCTAACTGTAATACAAGAAAACACTTCTCGAGTTCACGCATCTTAAATATACTTGAAACCCACATTTATAAAGGTTTATAATTTTTCAAAAACTCATTGTTCACCATCGATACTCTTTCTCTTAGATTTAACTAGGGAATTGAAAATACTCAACCAATCTTCTTTGATTTTTTATAACAGAAATAACAAAATCAAAAATGACTTGAAACAAACAAAAAGGTATCCAAATTTAAAAACATACGTGAAGAAGAGAATTGTGAAGAGGAGACGGCATTATTGAGATGAGATTTGAGTAGTGTGATTGCTCTTGTCATCTGAGAGAAATTGTATCTTGAATTCGTCGTCATCGGATGCTCTTACCAGAGAGGCATCGTGACTCGTGGGAGAGAAGACCTTTTCTCGTTGTCGTCGTGAGAGTGGCCGTCGTGCGAATCCGTCGTGAGAGTCGTCGTCGTCGTGAGAATCGCCGTCGTGAGAGTCATCGTTCGCCGTCTCGATTTTGTCTTGGAAAAGAAAATTTTATCTCTTTCTAATCCCTTGAGATCTAGGGATATTTAGGTCATTTACTTATTAACTGAAGTGGTATTTATGAAAATGTTCATAGAGTGGTGGTATAGTTGAATAATGATATCATGAAAAGTGTATAAGTAAAATTTCCCCTAATTTTTTTCTCTGCCATATTTAACATATAAAAATAAAAAGAAACATGAAAATGAAAAAGAGAATATATATATACTCTCTATTTAATAGTAATATGATATTTTGTTTAGTGCATAAAGATCAAAACTATTACATCTTTAAGTATTTTGAATATATAATTTTAGAATTATTTAATCAATTATAAAACACTATACAATTTAGTTGTTTGAACAATTTATAATAAAGTTAAAATTAATATTAAAACTTTAATCATCTAACATTTTGAAATAATATAAACTTTTTAAAAATAATATAATGAGAAACTGAAGAAGTACTAAAGAATGGATTAGAAGGCTCATCCAAATAACTCGGATCTGACAAAGCTACAGTTCCCAATAAATATTCTGGATCCCCAAACGCTCTATACTACATTATTTTAATTGGATTTGGATTGATATTTTTCAATTCACTGGTTAACGTAACAGAGTTGTTGTATTTCGTCAAAAAAAAAAAAAACAGAGTTGTTGTAGAGCATCAGAATTCACAAGTTGACAACGTAACACAGTTGTTTTAGAGTAAATGGTACGAAAATCAATATGGATATGGTATAATACTTAAATGCAGGTTTGTTTTCTTAACTTGCAATAAGTCGAGCTACATCGTAGGCTTATCATCAAATACGGTTCATTTTTGTTACTAAGCCAAAGGCTAAACAAGTCCACCAATCCTACCATTCGATGAATGATTGTAAAGTCCAAACTCTGACAACCTGATAATCCCAAGTGTGTGTGTGTAATGATCATGACCAAGGCCAATTAGCATCTCGCCACGCAAAGCGACACCCTCCAAAACAACTGCTACAGCCATCAAATTTGATGGTTTCACCAGAGTTTGATCCATTTAAACCAACACAACGAAGTTCTTCATCGCGTTTGGCTGCATCCTCTTTATAGGATGGGTTTGAGTACCTGGGGTGTTGAATGAAAGGTACATTCTTCCACCAGAGTTTAAGTGCCTAAAACAAAAACAATTGTACGTTAATAATCGAGCCTACAAGTTGATGATACTTAAAAAAAAAGATTTTTGAGTAGATATGGCGTCACTTACATGCCAATAGATCCATATCGCAACCTTATGAGGCATCAACCAGAAGAAGACCGCGGGATCAGAAACCCGTGTTTGGTCTATTCTTTTCGCCTTCAGTGTCGCAGAGAAGTAGTTACCATGATGAGGATGCTGTGATTCAATGGAGACAGATAACTCATCTCCAGGTTCATTTGCTCTGATCTTCCAATTCCCAAGCATATCCTGAAAACAAAGTTAAAAGAATTTGATTGAATTCCACAAAAATCAATCGATAGATGAAGGAACATCATCAGAGAACATACCATGAAAGGACTGACTTGTAATGATTTAGCAACCACGTCAGATTCAGGGTCGAAAACAAATGTCACTCGTTCCCCCCAGGGCGTATTTGTAACCTGTGCAATGCATTTGCTTAAGCGCTTACTTGATCCTTCTAAGTTGTAGCAATAATACAAACTCAATGGGTTCTGTTCATATCCAACGCTTGGAGGTATCGTCAATAGAAAACTGCAACCAAAAAACCAACACCACATACAATGTCTAAAAAAGGATTCGATCTACACTGTCTCATACAACTTAAACAACACATAATCTTAACCCAATTTTGGGGGTTTAACTTAATCTATTTAATTACAGCATCACTGAGATTTGTCGTTTCTGCTAATCATTTTTTTTGTCTCTTTTTCATTAGGTTTTGTAAGAAAAACATGTAAACGTTACGTTTACGTTTCACGAAGTTTCATTTGAGAATCTCCGATCTCGGGCAAACGAGGGGAGAGAAGAGAAAAGCTTACATTGGCCCGGTGGTACGAGCAAGGAGGCGAGCTTCGCCGGCGGAGAGATGATCCGGCGGCGCGTGGAGAGCACTGTCGAGGTCGAAGAGAGCGTAACGGACGGAGTAACGGAAGGAGTGACGGACGGGACGGAGACGGTCGTGCCAGACGGTGCCTTCGTAGTAAGAGACGTTGGAATCGACGGCGGAGCGTCGTGAAGGGATGAGACGGTGGATAAGGAGGCGGAAGGGAAGGAGGAGAGAGAGGAAGAAGGTCGTGGCTGAAGTGTAGAAGATTGAGCAGAGGAGATAGAGCAGTTCCATTAATCTAAGAACCTTCTTCAATCAAGCTTCTCTTCTCTTCTCTTTCTGATCCTTTCAAGATAGGCATTGATGATGATGACGACCCTTCAAAATGCAGATGATTCTTATATTGCGCTTTGGTCCTTACGTATTTTTTATAATTTATTAACAACCACTAAGATATATATATTTATACTTTGACCCATTATTTAGGTTGTTTGTTTATTATTTGATAACCTATCATAGTGTATATAATCTTGATTGCTGCGTGGACGTTACTGAACCACCTATTATATTGCATCTTGATAATTTTATTTAGTTTGGGAAGGTATATCGCGGAAAGTTTTGGGCTCATAAAAATATTCAGAAATATCATAAAAATTACCCAACAACAAAAGCATAATTGTTGGGTAATATAAACTCAAATAGTTTAAAACTTAAAACCCACCAAAAAGTAAGGTTCGGAATAAAGAAATAAGGGATAGCCGACGTAAAGTTCGAATGAAGAAAATGATTGTCTAGCTATCTTAAAGAAATAAAGTCAGAAAGGAAAAATGCTCAACGAGAATAAAGTCCAAAAAAAACATGTCCAACTAGCGTAGCGAGATCCGAAAAGAAAAATATCCAATAGTTTAAGGCCTCAAATTGATTTAAAAAAAAATCAACTTACGTAAGGGTAATGTCTATCCAATAGAAGTTTACCGGAAGTTTCTCAACGACATGAAGAGCTCTCCACCCTTATCCAATAGAAATGTTTTGGCATAAGGTTGTGTGGTTTACTGGCAGGATTCCAAAACATGCCTTCACAGCATGGGTGGCTGCACGGGACAGAATGATCACGAGGAACAGGCTCATTGGTTGGGGATTGACGGTACCTTCCAACTGTATTCTTGGCGCTAAGGCCATGATAAGAGCCGTCAACACTTGTTTTTTGACTGTTCATATAGTAATCAGGTCTGGAATAGACCTTTGGTAGCTGGTCTGTTTTACATTTTTGCAAAACTCATTTATAATCAGGCTGTTTATAATGGGCTTAAATTAATAAAATGAGTACTTTCAAAAGAAAAGGGTAATGCCTAGGTTTCAATGCGAGCAGAGGAGGCTTCCTTTTTTGTTTGTTTGTTAGAGGAGGCTTCTTTGGCTATAAGTTAACTTGCACAGGTCCCTCCTATGCGGACACTAGAATAGATGTCAATGTCATATTGCTTGACCAAGTGAAGGTCTTGTTGATAGGAGGCTTCTTCGGCTATAATGAAACTATGTTATCACTGGGCCGATACATCTGAGGCCCATCCATCACCCAAAATCAAAGAAAGGTCACAAACTTAGTTAATTCATAAATAATGTAGTTCGGTTGGTCCGGGGGTGGTTAAGCGAACCCTTCCTAACTTGACTCCTCTACAAGCTTGTTCATGGAGTTAATATATACTCCACGATTTAGCTACCAGCACGTGTCACTACTTTCGTAAAATCACACGTGTCATCTTACAAATGGTTCCTTACAAAATAAGTGGGCCACAAGAATGTGAGAAGGGGTGCATGGCGAAGAAAACAATGTTACACAAAACATGTGGATTTGATTTGATAGCACAAACAAAATTTGTATTTATTTTTAAGTTTTAACAGAAGAAATCGATTTCACAGTCTCCCTTCGATTTCTCCGCTTCGCCACTCTCTCCGTCCCTGGAAAAAAAGAAGAAGAAATGGCAGCGAGAATCCATGTAGGAGCTGGAGCTGCTACGGCCTTGTCGACCTTTAATTCAAAGAAACTCGTTGCTCCTCCTTCTCGCACCAATCTCCCAGGTTCGATTTTCGAATTTTTGGAATCTGTATTTTCTCTCTTCCGTTCTGATTTGCGAGATCTTAGAGAGAAGTTTCGTTGGTTTTGATGATGCAAACACACAGCGAGGAGCAGCAAGAGATACATTGTGGCGGCTGCTGGATCTGATGGGAGTAAGAAGAGCCTCCTCAGAGTTCGTCACTCTCAGAAACTGATTGCGAATGCTGCTGTTGCGGTAATACTGTTTTGTTTTGTTTTTGTGTCTATGATTATTGTTCATATATGGCTCCTCCTTTGAATCTGCAATGATTTTTCACTGAGTATTTCGTTTTGTTTTGTAGACGAAGGCGGAGACATCCGCGACCACTGGCACTGGGTATGTGTTGATTGAACATATTCTCCGATTAGATCTATCATATTTTTGTTCTTATACTAATGAAAAATGCCTTTGTTTGCATTGCATGTCAATGGGATTCAAATTTAGCTTAGAAATTAGGTAGTCTTTTTTCACCCCCGTGCTATTGGTTTTGTGCAATAGGTTTTGACAAACTCTCTCTTGAAAACGGTACGGTAGGAGTTAAATCTCGTGAGACGCTTGTTTTTGAGATAAGATTATTGTTAGTGACACTACTGCAAAAAGCTTAATGTGTTTGCACTTACTTCTTTGCTTTTTATGTAATATATTTCTCGTTCATGTCTCTGTTTGTGGTTAATCATGCTAGAAGATGATTATGTTGATGGGATCTATCTATACATTAAACCATTTAGTTATACTTCCCACGGACACATCCTAAATTTGTCATAAATCCCCTGAACATTTCAGCTCTGCTTTACTGGAATATTAAATGAAGAAAACATCTCTGTTGACTTCTTACATATGCTGGAATTGATTAGGCTTGCGTTACAAATACAATTTATGCGGATTTCCATCTAATTTATTATTCATCGGTTATGTGCTCTTTTATGCTTATCCTTGCTGTTTCACCTATGTATTTTTCTTTGATATCTATTGTCACAAATAACACCTTCTCCTGCTCTTTATCTGAATATCAATGTTGCAATGCCCATATTATAAGCATCTAACGTTGATGCCTTTTCAGAGTATAACCACTTTTCTATCTTATGAACTTTTCAGACATGAACTTCTGCTTTTCGAGGCTCTTCAGGAAGGTTTGGAAGAAGAGATGGACAGAGATCCACATGTATGTGTTATGGGTGAAGACGTGGGCCATTACGGTGGCTCCTACAAAGTTACCAAAGGCCTTGCTGACAAATTCGGCGACCTCAGGGTTCTCGACACTCCTATTTGTGAAAATGCATTCACTGGTATGGGCATTGGAGCCGCCATGACTGGTCTAAGACCCGTCATCGAAGGTATGAACATGGGTTTCCTCCTCTTGGCCTTCAACCAAATCTCCAACAACTGTGGAATGCTTCACTACACATCTGGTGGCCAGTTCACTATCCCTGTTGTCATCCGTGGTCCCGGTGGAGTGGGACGCCAGCTTGGCGCTGAGCATTCGCAGCGGCTAGAGTCTTACTTCCAGTCCATTCCTGGGATCCAGATGGTTGCTTGCTCGACTCCTTACAACGCCAAAGGCTTGATGAAAGCTGCGATCAGGAGCGAGAACCCTGTGATTCTGTTTGAGCACGTTCTGCTTTACAATCTCAAGGAGAAAATCCCGGACGAAGAGTACATATGTAATCTTGAAGAAGCTGAGATGGTCAGACCTGGAGAGCACATCACCATCCTCACTTACTCGCGGATGAGGTACCATGTGATGCAGGCAGCTAAAACTCTGGTGAACAAAGGGTATGACCCTGAGGTTATCGACATCAGGTCGCTGAAACCGTTTGATCTTCACACGATTGGGAACTCGGTTAAGAAAACGCACCGGGTTTTGATCGTGGAGGAGTGTATGAGAACCGGTGGGATTGGAGCTAGTCTTACTGCTGCAATTAATGAGAACTTTCATGACTATTTAGATGCTCCGGTGATGTGTTTGTCTTCACAGGACGTTCCTACACCGTACGCTGGTACACTGGAGGAGTGGACCGTTGTTCAGCCGGCTCAGATCGTGACTGCCGTTGAGCAGCTTTGCCAGTGAAAATCGTATTTTATCCGGTGAGCCATTATTTACCATTTACCTCTCAATTTACTTTCTCTTTAGCTTAGTTCGCAAGAACTTGTCTGTTTGTTTTTCTTAACGTTTTGTTGTCTCTTTTCTTGTGTTTTGGAATATGGTTTTGAAACTCATACTGTTTCGTTTGTTAATCCAATCTCTCAAATTTTTATTTTTTATTCTATGAATCTTCATTACCTTTAGCTATAAGCACATACACAACTCATTCTGTGTTTTGTAATCTTCTCTTCACACGTCAGTTAATAAACACAACAAGTCTTCGCTTTTGAATCCAAACAACGACTTTTTTACAATATAACCAATCTCTTCCAGTACACCAGTAGCCAATTTACAAAAAGAAAAGAGTCAAACATTGATTGGATGTTTTCATATTACCACTTGGCTGATTTACATTTAGCAGCTCTTTCAGAATTATTCAAGTAAGAACCAAAAGACTTGATGACTTGTTCGTATGTAGGCCTTTTGTAATCAACTGCTTGCTCTATCACTTCTTCCGGGTTCGCCCATTTCCACTCTGCAAACTCTGAATCCGCTTCATTGTTCGCTAGATTGATCTCTCTTTCGTCCTCATCGTTCACCAGTCTCACTAGGAACCTGTGTGGTGTTATCAGAACAATGAGCCATTCATTCTCTCTTCTTTGCAAACACTTTGGCCGTAACTAACTAGATGGTATTGAAGAAGACTCACCATTTCTGCGCCTGACCATGCCATTCACCGCCCCAGAGACGGTTAACCTTTGCTTTTACTGCTGGTGGGAAAGCATATGTCAACCAATTTGGAACCTGTTTGAAGAAGACAGATAGAATCACTGGTAAATGGTTGGATTCATAATCATCTGCATTATGTTTAGTAGGAGAGTAGAGACCTCAGCGATGATTGCAGCTGAAACGACCCCAGTTTCTTCTTGTAACTCTCTCATGGCTGCTGACTTTGGATCCTCTCCATCCTCAATGCCTCCCTGTAACATCCCCCGGTTTAGTTAACTTTAAAAACTTGTAATCATCGAAGGTTTCAAGATCATCGTTAATACAAAGAGAAAACAGTTTGAAAGTGGTGTAAAGTTGATATAGAAACATCTTCTCGAGATTATTTATTCAACAATTTTTCTTGACCATCTATTTCCACTAGACTGATGTTAAACATCAGTAATATGCGTAAGCATACCTGTAGCATCTGCCATGCTCCAGGAACATTCAATCTTGAAGCCACAAATACCTGCGAATCAATAATCACTGCTCATAATAAGAGAATAACTGTGAAACCAGTTGACAATGAGTGCTTGCTTTTCTTTTTTTCTAATTATAGTTTAATTACATACTTAATTTGTAATATAATATTCATATTTTTTTTGTTTGAGAGCTCTTGTGATGGAGTATTATTTACCAGGGGGTAAAACAGTAATTCAACTAGAGAGCTGAATTAGATGGTTGAAATGTTACCAGATTATCAGAATTGATTAGACAAACACCAACATTGGGACGATAACCAGGAGGTAGATTCTCCATTTCTGCTGAAAGCAACAATTACCACTTAAACCGTTATTTAGCTTTAAATTATATGATAGTCTGCATCAATTTTTTCAGCTTTTATAATAGTTGGTTATTTTACTTTTTAGTCTTTATCTTTTCTAGTATTTTGCATATTCATAAACGTTTTTGTTTTACTACAAATAACGAAGGCGTGAAGTATTTTGTTTTTTCTATTAGCAAAATCATATAATTTCGACAGATGTTCCTAAAACAAAACCTAATTACTCTATTGCTCTAACATTCGGATCGAAGAAAAAAAACTTGAAGCAATCGTGTTTAATTTCTTTTAACGTATCAAAGGCCAAAAAAAAAGATGTTTGCACCTCCATACTTTTAATCGATTTTCAAATTCATTTTATTATAGAATATTATAATCCGAGTTAGTCAATTTTTAGGAATTAGAACACTTCTGACCACATAGAACAAATCTAAAACGTACAGACCTCGAAAACAAAAAGAGATATCAAGAATCGAAGTAAGGACTGAACCTGGGGGGTCTTTTTTGGAGCTTTGACTTCTTTAAAGCAGGAGAAAAGTTTTAACCCAAGGAAGCTACAACGAAGAACATGTGTTTGTGTTTATGTGCTTTTTCTTTCAAACAAAAGCCCACTTATATCTTTTTAGATTATATAGACAATTGGATTCGGTCTTAGACGATGGCGTTTTAGTATACCAGCTTCTTCCTTTTCTGTGTTCTTCTGACTATTGAGCCAGGCCCACCGACGACTTTTATGTTTTGACATAAATTCAGTTGCCATGTGTAATAAAACGTATTTTTGTTTTGGTCCTATAAATTGATAAATGTTTAATTGCTATTTTTTGTCAACGTTTCTTTCACGTTTTTGTTTTTGGTTTATGTATACAACCTGGTTGTAGTTTCTAAATTTAGTTGACAATATACTTCAAATATGTTAAATTCTAATGTAAAAATAGTTGACTTTGCTGGGAAAGGAACTCAAAATGTAATATGTGAAAAATGTAATATGTGTATTTGTTTCAGTCAAAAACTGTGATGCATTGACATTTTGTGATAGGGACAGCAAAAACATCAGCAAAAAGTTGGCATGAGAAATCAAATAATCTTTGAAATGATTTGGAAAATAATAAGGTACTGATAATAAAGGCGTAGGCTAACGAGATGATGTGGAAAGCAAGTTAGCACAAAGGAATGTGACAGATTAAGGCGTAAGATAGCAGAGAAAAAGGTTGAGATAGAGTCAATGAGTGGACAGCGAGACGAACGTGCAGTGGTGGGGAGTAGGGTTGGGCAAAAAATCCGAACCCTAAAAACTGAACCGAATCTGATCCGAAAAACTGAACCGAATCCATCCGAAAAAGTAGCACCGAACCCGAACCGAAATTGATTAAATATCCGAACGGGTTCAAAATTTCGGTATTTAAAGAACCAAAACCGAACCCGATCAGAACCGAAGTATTTTGGGTATCCGAATGTATCCGAAATAAATTTATATACTTAAATATATACATTATTTTTATATATAATGTATATTAAAAATATTTAAAATATTAAAATATTAAAAATATATAAGATACCTTTAAGTTTTCCAAAATACTCGAAAAATATATGCAAATAGTCAAAAGTAAATATTTAAAATAGCTAAAGTATACTGAAAACACTAAAAATAGTTAAATATCTATTGATTCTTTATCCAAATATTCAAAGAAAACCAATTTATATGTTAAATTAAGGTATTTTGACATATATGTTATGAAAATTTATATGTAATATATTATCTTTCTTATAGATTTTGAAAATTTAAAGTATATAATGAATTTTGAAAATTTAAAAACATTTTAAATGGGTTATCCGAACCCGAACCGAACCCGCAAAGATCCGAACCGAACCCGAACCAAAATTTAGAAATATCCGAATGGGGCTGAAATCTTTGACCCAGAAAACCCGAAACCCGAATGGACTGAACCGAAACCCGAATGGGTACCCGAACGCCCAGCCCTAGTGGGGAGGCTAGGGAGTTGATTTAATAGTGAATTCATGATTATTGTTAAGTTGTATTTTTGTCATTATTAATTACGACAAATAAGTATAAATTGTCTCTGCACTCAATCACGGATCATAAATAAAGTTTTTTTTTATTAAAAAAATGGTTAAACCCGAATCTATTAAAGACATACCTAATCTTCGGATAGAGGTACAGCCCACGGATAAACTTTTTTCTGGACATTCAAATGAACCGAAAGCAATAGTTCATATCCGTGTGGCCGGTGGAGTTTGAACCCGGGTTCGCCGTATTGGATTTTTAATTCCCTCGAACACCATTAGACCACCACCACCGGTTGATCATAAATAAAAAACCATTTAATTTTTTTGTCTAATTTTTTTTTTTGACAACTAAATTATACTCTTCTGTTTTATAATAAGTGTCATTCTAACATTTTTTTGTTATACAAAATATCATTTTACAATTCTAATGTAAATTATAATTACTTTAAGTTAAAAATTAATTGTAAACTACATTAATTTTATAAATAATTTTATTTATTTCAAATATATTGATCAAAGAATTATAATTAATAACAATATACATATATTTATGTCACTTTGTTAATATACGTGAAAATGTCAAAATAACGGAGGAAGTATACTGGTTGCCACCATTTAATTTTACAATCAAATATTTTTGTATGAGTAAATAAATATAATGATGGATAAACTTGGACAAAGCGTTCAAAAAAAAAATCTTCTATTTCTATGATGATTACGTAATACCAATTCGATTTTCCGAATCTAGGTTGAGTTCGAACTAGTATGGCTGTTATTGAGAAAACCGTACACAAATCACAAATGAGAATGATAGTAGTGACTTAGATGATTAGCAATGGAGAGATAAATAATTTTTTTTTTTTTTTTTGTCATCAAATACACAGACTCATATAGACTCTGCACACCAAACTGGTAGCTCAGCATCCATGTGAACGACGAAAGACGATTGTTGTCTTGCACTGCGTGCTAAACGATCCGCCCTTGAATTCTCCGTTCGTGGTACATGAATGAGCTGTGAGCTATGGAAACTACTTTGTAGACTCTTTATATCCTCCAGATAACTTGCGAACGCTGGCCACTCCTCTGGTTCCGAAACCATCTTCACCAACTGAGAACAATCCGTTGCAAACGTAACTTGAAACTGTCTTAGGTTTTTCATACACTCCATTGCCCAAATTAAAGCCTCCACCTCCGAGTGTAGGGGTGATATACTGGCTCGAACATTTCGCGCGCCCATTAATCCCTCAAAACCTTCTAAGGTGCTATACCAGCCTTGTCCCGAGAAAACGTCTTTGTCCTTCCACGATCCATCTGTAAAACACCATCGCCCTGGAATTGTGTTTTGTCGAATAGCTTGTGGCGGTAGAGTTCTGCTTACGTCGAGTTCTTGTGCCGCTGCCCACATACTAGATTCCGTTTCTGCCAATTTTAAAGTGTCCATTGGATCCACATCCAGATTACTAAACACTTTGTTGTTCCTTGCCTTCCAAATATACCATAAAATCCATGCAAAGTGATGATCATCCATCTTTGGCAGGACTCGCCAGAATAAATGATCCATATTAGTAAACAGTGCTTCTGAAGGGAAGACATGTGGATTTGTTGGTATCTTTGATAATGCCCATACCTGGCGGGCTGGGGGGCACTCAAAGAAAACATGATTTAGAGATTCCTCAGCATGTCCACATCTATCACATCCAATATCCCCTTTCATCCCTCTTGCTTGAAGATTCTTCCTGACCGACATACACCCTGTTACAATCTGCCAGAGAAAATGCTTCATTTTTGGGGGACACTTCACCTGCCAGCACCTAGCTTTCAAGTCATTTACCGTTGGGCCAAATATAATTGGTGGATATCCTTTATCTGGGTAGACTCTTTCCACCTCGTAACCTGATTTAACCGTATATCTTCCATTTTTAGTGAAATGCCAACCATCCTTGTCATCCATATTATTTCTGCTAAGTGGTATGCTTTCAATAATTTTCACATCCTGCGGGTCCACCAAAGCTCGAATGGCCTGGGAGTTCCAAGTCCTAGAACCGGGAATAATAAGAGAATCCACCGTAAGTTCCGGAAACAGATTATTTTGATTTTTATTTGCTGGTCTCGGGCGAGTGGTTGGGAGCCAGGGATCATTCCATACTGAAATAGATGACCCTGTTCCCACCCGTTTAATTAGTCCTTTGCTAACCAGAGATCTAGCTGATATTATACTCCGCCAACCATATGAAGGGGAATAAGAGCGGATCGGTTCCAGGGGTGAAGCGTTCCTGTAATACCGACCCTTAAAAACTCTTGAAAAAAGAGTATTCGGCTTATTTATTAGTCGCCAAAGTTGCTTACCAAGCATTGCCGTATTAAAATTCATAATATCTTTGAAACCCAACCCACCATCTTCTTTAGGAAGACACACTTTGTCCCATGATTTCCAATGTATACCTTTAGTACTTCCTCCAGAACTCCACCAAAATTTTGCTACCGCACTCGTTAGCTTTTTAATAGTTGTCTGTGGTAGTCTATAACAGGACATTACATGATTTGGTAGAGCTGTGACCACTGACTTAATAACAACTTCTTTGCCTCCTTTAGTGAAGTATCTAAAGGCCCACCCATTGATCCTAGTATTTATTCGGTCCTGTACAAAACTAAATACTTGAACCTTAGAGCCTCCTATGTTTTCCGGCAATCCCAAGTAAGTCCCCATACCTCCAATATTTTGTATTCCTAGTATGTCCCGCATTTCCTGTCTCCTTGGTTCCTCAATTTTATGTCCAAATTGAATTGATGATTTTTGAAAATTTATCAATTGACCCGATACTGCCTCATATTCCTTTAAAATCCTGAGAATAGTTTCACATTCATCCTTTTGTGCTTTACAAAAGAAAAGACTGTCGTCCGCAAATAGTAGATGAGATATTGATGGACAAGCTCTCGCTACTTTCATTCCTGTCAGTTGTTTCCCTTGTTCCGCTTTCTTAATATTTGCAATCAGCGCCTCCGTACACAAAATAAACAGATATGGAGATAGTGGATCCCCTTGCCTAAGTCCCCTGTGTGGTATTATAAGTCCCTTTGGTTGCCCATTGAGCAGTACTCGATACTGAACTGAGGATATACAACCCATCATTAGTTTCGTCCAATGTGGGTCAAATCCTAATTTGTTTAGTAATGCTTGGATAAAATCCCACTCCACCCTGTCGTATGCTTTACTCATATCCGTTTTTATCGCCATGTACTTGTTTTGACAAGACTTATTCGTCCTTAAACCATGAAACATCTCTTGTGCAATCAGAATATTATCTGAAATTAACCTCCCTGGGACGAAAGCCGATTGTGTTTCCGATATCAATTTCGGTAGACACACTTTCAACCTCTCACATAACACTTTTGATATAATCTTATAGCCCACATTGCAAAGACTAATAGGCCTCAATTCTGTCATTCTCGTAGGTCTCTCCGTTTTGGGAATCATACAAATGTTAGTAAGATTTAACCTTGGATCCAACTCCCCTGTAGCTAAGAAACTATTCACCAGATCCACTAGATCATCCTTAATGATGTGCCAAGATACTTGAAAAAATAAAGCAGTCATTCCATCAGGTCCTGGTGCCTTTTCTGGATGCATCATAAATAAAGCCTGTTTCACCTCCTCCTCCGTTGCCACCCGTAAGAGACGTTGATTCATCTGGGGAGAGATAGATGGTGTTACCTCCTCTAAGAAATTTTCAAAATCCGAAGGATCAGTTGAAGTAAACAGATTCCCAAAATAGTCCACGGCCACCTTCTCCACCCCATCTACATCCGTAATCCAACTTCCAGTTTCATCATAAAGACCCACAATTCGATTACGAATCCTTCTTTGCCTCGTTAAAGCATGGTAAAAATTGGTATTGAGATCCCCCGATGAATACCACATATTTCGACTCTTCTGATGCCAATACTCCTCTTCATCCTTATATGCATCCTGCAGTTTCTTAGAAATCTCAATAATCTCCTCTTGTGTTCTCAAGTCATCCATTTGTACCTCTTCTAACGCTTTCTGAAGATCAGCAATTTTTTCTTTCCCATATGGTGGATTATTTTTCCTCCAGGCCGCAATCTCATGTCTACAATTACTAATCTTTGATACAATATCCTCCGAAGATCCATTGCTTGAATCTTGCCATCCCGATGCAATTGATTCCAATAACCCTTCTTGTCCTATCCACCGTTTATCAAACCGAAATTGTCCTTTTCTTCTGCGGACTTTATCCTCAATAAAAGCAATTACTGGCCGATGATCCGACCCTACCATCTTTAGGTACTCCGTATAGGATACCGGGAAAAGAGTATGCCACTCCTCATTAGCTAAGGCCCGATCTAACCGGCATCTAATCATAACAGCCCCTTTACCTTTTCCTCGTCTCCCTTGCCACGACATTTTGTTTCCTCTTGCCGGAAACTCTAATAACCCACTGTTCCTTATCATATCATTAAATGGGATAAAAGAATTAGCACTTCGTAAACCCCCCCCCCCTCTTTTTCATGATTTCCAGTTATTTCATTCAAATCCCCAATTATAAACCATGGTTCCGTTCTCGCCAGTCCGTACCTTGTCAAACGCTCCCACACTTGTTCTCTCAATTTCTGTACCGGATCACCGTATACAAAAGTCAAATAAATCTTTTTACCCAGGGTAACACCCTCCACGTCTATCATCCTATTACTCGTATATAATACTTGAATTTGGAACTCATTATTATAAAAAAGCGCTAAGCCACCACTCCTCCCATTCGGATCCACTGTCACTAAATTATCATAGCCAAAATGGGCTTGCAATCCTTGAACAAAATCAGCATCCTTTTTTGTTTCCGAAAGAAATAAAAAATCTGGCTTATATTTATGCCATATTTCAGTAAGATAACTCATCGTCCACTTAGTCCCCACTCCTCGACAATTCCAACTTAATATCTTCATAAATTTTCTTAAAAAAACTCCGATGAGCTAAGAGGTACTGATTCAATGTTATCAAAGTATCTCATCCAACCTAGCAAACATGCTATCCAGTTACCCAAGATCCAATCAAAATTGTCCATTTGACTCCAATAAGTGTGTTTGTAATTCCAAAAGAAGTTATCATCCGTTAAAATAATATTACACCCATTCCACGAACCAAAAGAGAATTCCCAAATCTCCCACAACATATTATAATTTAAACTCAATAAAATCAAGTATACCAAAGCACCGTATACGTCCGATTTTGAACCCAAAAATTCATTTATATAAAGTAAATTATTGGTCTCTGTCTTTCCTTCCTCTGTTATTTCCACTCCATAATCCCATACCAACAAAATCAAAGCATAAACTCCCATCTTTTCCCCTCTCTGCCATAACCCATTATCACCATTAAAAATTGAATCCCATCGTATCCAGGGCCAATCAAACCAATAAGACCTCAACTTTTCAGCAGCCTTGGTGCAACCACAGTTATCAGATAATAAAATCAGTTCACATTCTAAACAGAGTACAATGACACCTGCGATACCAAGCCACAACCCATAACAACACCACAAAACAGCCATTTCATTCCACTGCTGAGATTGAACAAATAAATGGCCAACTAAACAAGGAAAGAAGACAGCAACAAAGACAATAACAGAAACCCCATAAAACCCAAAAGAAATAGAAATGCTCATAAAGCTTATTACTTTAAAACACCCGCAGACAAGATCCCATTCTTGTTGCATCAACTCAATAATAAAATGAATAACTTTATCCATAACACTATGGCTTTTTGTGAACTGCAATCAGGTTTGAAGCAACCTTGATCTCCTGCTGGTACCTTTCATCTCCCGCCTTAGTTCCGGTTCGAACTGGAGCCCTCTTACGAGGGGAAGCCAGTGCCTTGGCACTTCTCATCTTGGAGCTCGCTGCAGTGGTCAATGTAGCCTTGAAGAGCCTCTTCTTTGTCAAGTGTTTCATCTCCTCATCCCCTACTTGCTGTCCTTTTTCGTCCCCCTTCACCGGTGGTGCCTCAGTATCACCCAGCGCCTCATGTTCCTCTATCGCTGAGTTCAGAGCTGCCAGTTCTTCCGCCGTGGGATCTGGAAGATCATCCACGCCTTCTAAGTCATCCCAGTCCATTACTTCATCGTCACCTATCTTCAGATGGCCCTCGACAAGTCCCTGGAGCTGCTTTAATCCGTACTCAGTATCAACTGGATCTGAAACGACCTCAGTGCCCACCGCCTGCGTCTTGGCTAGTTGCTCTTGGAACCCTTGCGATGGAGGTAACTGAACCCCGGGCCCTTCATTCCTGATCTCCCCTTCTTCCTGCGCCTCTTCCTGTGACCAAACTTGCGTTTGTTGTGGAGTAATGTGTCCTGAATTTCCACTCGTTCGTCCTTCTTGATCAGTTGAGCGCATATCCTCACGGCGCACCGAACGTTGTTTGGACTCCTCCCCCTCTCCTCTATTGTTACCCTTAGCAGCAGAGGTTCTCCGGTTTCCTTTTTCGTTTTTTTGCACCCATTTTGAGTTATCCTCAGTCATCTTCCCCTTGCCCTTGCTATAGTAATCCCTTGTGTCCCTCTCTCGGTTTTGTTGAGCTCCGGGCCCATTAAGAACCACCCCCTTGAAACTTCTAGCTCGGTCATCGTACTTATGGCCTTCATGCCAACCCCCGTTACCCACTCCAGCTTCCATCTTCCTCTCGTTATGGTGCTTGAAACCTTTCATCGTTGGGCATATCCCCTCCTGATGACACAGACTCCCACACAACTCACAGTACCCAAACAACTTCTCGTACCTCAGGAGGATAGGCACTTCTTCCCCGTCGTAGAACTCCCCGCCCTTGAAGTCTACGGAGGTCTCAAAACAAAGCTCCTTGAACGCATCCACCACCACCAGTACTCGCATAAGCTCCAAGTCAACCTCAATCACCCTTCCTATCGCATCACCTATACTTTCGAATGCTTCAACCGTCCTAAACTCCTTTGAAACTCCCAAAACCCGAACCCAAAAAGGGATCTCAAATGGGAAATTAAGAGACCTCTTTGGTTGCCATTTTGCCACTGCAATCATCCAGTAGTCGAAATGATACGGCTGGAGCTTTAGCACACCCTCAATGTCTTCTTCCTTCTCGAATTCAAACTGAAACTTGCCATGTCCCAGATCTTTTCCAACCACACGGTCCTCAAGCTTCCAAATCATGGGAAGTTTGGAGAGCAAAGCCTTCATCTCCTGAGCCTGTGGATTCATACACCTCCCCATCAGTAACTTGGAACACGATTTGATCAAGTCGGAGTTATCGAAGTGAGCAACCGTGATTTTTAACCTCTTGCGAGTCCCCTCACCATTCCTTGTTTCACCCAAAGAACCCAGTAATTGACCCTGTGCCATTGAAACCAAAACCACAATCAACTCCTCTCCGCAAGTTTGTTTTGAGAGATAAAAGAATTTGAGACTTATGAATAGAGACCCCATTCCCGTAGTGATTATATAGGTAGCCCGAGTTTCCTTAACTCTCATCCGCAAATTATCTACACCGATAGCAGTATTATCAATGAGGATTCCCTTAAATCCCCAATTGCTGACAAACCGATACTGTCGAATCACCAAGTTTCCAAACCAAAAAGATCCCCTTTCCAACTTTGAGTAATCAAGAATCTCAGAGGAAATACCTTGATATCTCATCGATCTCCAACACGCCTTCGATATCTCCCTGATTTTTCCTTTACTTTGAATCCCTTCAATCCCGTTGAAATCCCTAATAACTCTCCCATTATCTCCTTCTTGATTGCTTTCCTCATCACAACCACCATTATCTCGAGAAACCCCGCCGATTCCTGGATCCCACCATCGCGATTTCATCAACCCTAAATCGCACCTAAATAATTTATTAATATAATCTCAGATGATCACAAAAATGGTCCATTTTCAACATTTAAAAAGTTTTAAAGACTTCTCTCCGATATGTTATCCAAACCATTGCTTCATCTTTTTTTTTTTTTGAAAAAAGGTTACCATTGCTTCATCTTCTGTCTTCATCTTTTAAAGCAACTCCAATAGTAGTATTTTACCATAAAATTCTTAAGTTATATATTTCTATATGTATATATATTAAATATTACTTCCTACGTTTTGAATTACTTGTCTCATTTTCGGTTTTCAATGCAAAAGTTATTGACAATATTTTCTATTATATTTTTCTATTGGTTGATATATGGTTAGGTATATTGGTAATAGTGTTTTTATTTTAAAAATATGTAAAATTAAATATTTTCGTATATAAATCTAGAACGACAAGTAATATGAAACAGAAGGAGTATTTAATTAGAAGTACGCTAAAATTTTACCATAAAATTCTGTCTTCATTCTCACGTTTTTATTTTTGGTTTATAATAACATTTAAATTATAGAAGTAGTTCTATAAATAATTTTTAAATACAAATTATATCAGTTATATAATATTTAGAATTATAACCATCTGCTTCGGCAAACTTCTATATTCTTAGCTGTTCCCATTATGTTAAAATGAATCAGGCATATATGTATACTACACTTTCTATTTATTATTTCCAGTGTTCCCAAAAAAATGATTTTATCTTTTTCTTGGTGAACCGTAAGAGGTTCCTGATTGATTTGTAAACTATAACTAGATCATGACCCGCGCTTCGGAAGCGCGGAATATTTTATGATTTAAAATTTTGTTAACAATGTTACAAATATTTAATATGTAAGAATTTTGTCTATTTAAAAAACTGCGTTTGAATCAACATTTTAAATCTAATTTAGATCGTCGAGCCAGTAAACCTGGTAATCCGATATATAATCATGTTTGAATTGGTTAAAAAGTAATGGGTTAATAAGTTTGATTTGAATCCACTTTGAATATATCATATAATACGACTATTATATAAAATTAATTGGTTAAGGAGTAATGTATTGCATGGTGATCATCGCATGGACTTATTGGATGGTGATTATGAAATCTCAAATTTAACATTACTGCATGTTGGTTATGAAATCAATTGGGAAAGAAAATATTTTTTTTGAATAGAAAGAAAATGGGCCAACTGATAAAATGAATGTATATAAGGTAGCATAGAATAAGGAGATAATTTACTAACATTAATTGTTAGTTAATAGGATCAGAAAATATATCATATCTAATAGTAGATCTATTTTAAAAATCTACCTAGAAAAAATTTTAATGTTTCTGTTTTAATAAGATAGATTGGAATTATAATGGTATTTATCTTCCGAAGAAAATGACTAATTTATCTAACTGGACTTCAAGAGTTTCTGAACCAGAAACTCTACACTAAAGATCTACCATTGTAAAACCAATCGTAACAAACCCATTAAATTGTATGGGCCTACAGGGCCATTTAGAAACCCGTTTCTTTGAATTGCACGCGCTTTAGTACCAACCGTATTAAGTATATGATCGTTCTTACTTTATTGGCTTTATTATTGGTGACTAATATCTAGAATACTAATCTCTCTGTTTCAAAATATTTGTCGTTGTAAAGCAAAATTTTTATTTTAAAATAAGTGTCGTTTTCGGTTTTCAATGCAAAATTTATTGATAATATTATCTATTTTATTTTCTATTAGTTGAAATATGGTTAGGTGTATTGGTAATAGTGTTTTTATTTTGAAAATATGTAAAATTAAATGTTTTCTTAATCCGTGTACATAAACCTAGAACGACAAGTAATATGAAACGGATGGAGCACTGTGCTACTCCTCAAGTGCCCTACATTCACTAATTAGACTTTTACAATATGTTCTAAAACTTGTCGGTATGATTTCCAGGACCAATAGCATCCTAGTTAATTTAACATATTACCAAAAAAAGTAGCATTCTAGTTGAGAACTACCAATTGTATTATGTGTATTTTCACATATTACTGTATACTAAAGGTTAAAACTACGTAAATCATTTTGATTTCTATATATTATATATGTGTGGTCAAGCTGGGCCAATCCTGTTCTTGAAACTGATAACAGCCTAAAAGAAACTTAAAATAAGTATAAAGTGTCGAATGTGGTAGACACTTTTTTATTTTCTTTATCATATGAAATCTTATCGAGCATCTAATCAAACCAATAAGCATTCTTGCTTTTCATTCCTCTCATTAGCTTATCTTATCATTTCACAGCCTCGATCACAATATAAGTAAAAATATTTTGGACCATTGATCCGAAAATCAAAGTCTCATACTCTATTAGATCTGATTTATATACTCGAACAGTTCTTAAAGTTTTATATCTGAAAACCAATATTAAACCAACTTACACCAAACAAATTTTTTGCAAAATGTTTAAAAAATAATTTTAATATATTCTGTTATATATACATATATATATATATATATATGTAAATAGGTTAGTATGGTATTCACTAACTTCAAGTAAAATCACATTTAATAAATATTTTTTAATCGAATAACCTATTTAAAACCTGTTAAACTAAATGAGTTTATACGAAAATGTATTTCTATTAAAAGTCCACTTAAATTCTATTTTAACATTATGTGGTTTGTTAATTGATAAACTTAATATTTGTGTAAAATATTTACAAATTGAATAAATTAATATTTGGTTGAAAAATCTCAATTTGCTGATCTAAGATATAAGTTATGTAGTCGTAGTGTGATAATAATTTTTTTAAAAAATATCACAGTTTATTATAATTAAATATTATATTATAATAGCCAATGAAAATATTATATACTTTCTTTCGTAATATCAGGGGTAAAAATAAAAGTGAAACTACTATAAGTGTTTTGTTTTGTATTTCTTAACAAATATACAATGTTTATAATACAATAATTACATTTTATACTTCTTACCCATATTATTAGGAATAATTAACATATCATTATAGAAAAATATCTCAATAATGTAACTGTATACATAAATATATAATGTGATTAATTTTAGATGTTGTAATATATATTTTAGTGGAACAGTCATGGTCGTATTTTTTCTTTGCTCATATATAATAAGTATGTAAATTTTATTTAGTTTAAATGAGAGTAATGGATCCCTAGAATATAGAAAGTGAGGAGAAATTAATAAACTGAAAATTACCTAATAGTAATAGGTATATTTATATGTGACTAATGGTGATCTGTTACTAAAACAAGAAAAAGATAATTGGACATAATATTTACTAATATTGGTTATGATCCTATTTCAATAGATTAGATATAACTAGTTAGCAATGTTTTGAAAATGAGATTAGACATTTACTCGCCTATGTTACATGGAATCATATGAAAGAGAAGCAAGAGTTTTTAAAAAATTAGAAAATAGATACCAGTTAGAAGAGTATATCTATATATGTATATAAGAAATTTTTATAAAATTAACTAAAGAATATATAATTCAAGTTAAAGAGCATTCATTCGTTTATAATAATTTTAAATGATTTCATATTATAATTGTGAAATAAATAAATTAAGTTTATAAAAATTAATATCCAATTAATTATTTTTAATATTTCATAAATTAGTGACAAAATATTTTTAAATATATATGTTATATCTCTAACAAAACAAATCAGTGCATAAAGATAATTTATAGGATTATAGTTTTAGTATTGACAAAAAAGGATTATAGTTTTAGTATATTTTCATATTCCCATTCTCTCTATTTTAGTATAATTAAATTTTAGATTTGAATAAAAAATGATTTTATATTTTATTTATTTATGATATTTTTAATAAATGAAAGTATGATTTCAAAATGGAGTCGTAAGCTTTCGTGCAACCTAAATTTGGCATAGTAACTAGATCAATGGTTGGATCATTCCAATCGATTCAACCATATTTTAAATTTGATTAAATATAAATTATAAATTAGATATAAAATATATAAATTATATACTTATTTTTTATAAAAATTTATATCATTGTTCGAATCCAAAATAATATAAAAAATAAAAACTTCAAAATAGTATAAATATAATAAAACTAATTTATTTAGATAGATATTAAATAAAATTTTGATTTTTAAAAAAATATTTAAAATTTGATATTAAAAATTGGGTTTTGATATTGAATTGAGTAAATTGTTTTCAGTGAATTTGACCAATTTTGTCGATTTGTCTCAAATCCGTTTTTTTACATGACCTAGAACCAATTAAGATATTGTATTATTATAAAGCTAAAGATGTTTTCTATATGGTACCTCTAAAACATATAAAATAATGAGACTAGAAACACATACAGCTCCATCAATGGTATCTGATGGAGTACCTGGAGAGGACTTTAATAATATAAAAATAAAAAAGTAATGAAAACAAAAGAGAGAACTAAATTTAATGCTTAATAAAGATATTTTCACTGATAATTTAGAAACTCTTTACCCACTTAACTTTTTCACTGGATAACTATTTTTACTAAATAAAAATATTTACTTTTGTTGACAAAAAAAATATTTACTTTTAAATTTCCAAGAACCTTTAGGTTCTACCGATGTGTATGCTCTGCTTGTAGTTAAAGCCGGCTCTGTATATAGATAACCTAGCCGATATGACCTTTATCGTTAACACAAGTAGAAATTATTTCAATACCCACCACCACTGTAAATGTATATGTATTGTAATACGTAAGGTATATACTTCAAACGTCAAATGTTTAGCACACTGTAATGTAACTTAATTGTTTCACTTTCTTGTGTTAAGTTTAAAGTTGCTAAAGAAGCGAATGAGATTAAAGAAGGAAATAAAGAGCCAAACAAAAAAAGAAACATGTCTTTACGAAACACTACACACACATGCACATGCTATACACCCTCTGTCATCTCCTCCCAGCTTAGCCTTTCACCTATTGTATCTAGACATTTCAATTAAAAAATTCCTTATCTTTGCTACCTCCTTTTTGCTAACAGTTTTGTACTTTCACTAAAGTATGATCTCAATGGTAAACTTCCGCACTAAGTTATTATTATTATTTAAATGATTGTGCAATTCATTCAACCCAAAGCATATATTACATCAAGTGTACCTTTTACTTTTTTTAGAATAGTTTTGAAGAACAGAAAAAATGAAAAAAAATAATATAAGTGATATATCTCTTATTCTAACTTGAAGGCCTTCATCGAGTGTGTAGTCGCTCATTGTTCTAATAAAAAGCATTCTGTTTAGAAATATAAGTCCGATATAAGCTGAACAAGTATATAAACATATATATATATATATATATATATATATATAAGAAGTATAAATATGTATGTATATCTATCAAGTTGAATGGTTGTGGTCTTTATCAAACTTGATTCGAACATGGGAAAGACCGAAAGAGAGAATATGACGGATTGACCAATTGGTCTTCAGTCTTTACATTTTGTAGATTCATTGCTGGAAATTAATAAAGCAATGGAAGATACACAAGCATATGCTTTCTTCTCTTTTTTTTTTATAACAGCGCATATGCATATACTGCTTTCATACAAAAGCATATGCATATATTGGTCATTGCATGACTTTGGCATTGTTATTTTTTTCAACGTCGCTGTGATAGCAGTAGAAACTAAAATTTCTTTGTTTTCTTATTTTAATTATTTTCCGGAGTGTATAAATGAAGAAACAACAATTAGTAAATAAAAATAATTCGATAACAAATTAATGTTAAACGTAAACGTATGTGATCTACACTTGCTTTCTAGTTAAAAAAAAAGAGCGTAGCAAAATATAATATTATCTTGATTTTTTTCTTCAAAAAGCCATTCTATTATATAATATTATCTTGATTTACATAATTGATTTATGCATTTTCTTAGGTTTAAGCACTTGCGCATATAAGCATGGTTTGGCTGTCTCAATTAAACAACAGAGAATTTTTATACGTTTTGGTTTCCAGAGAGATCTGATGTTACAGTTTTTTATATGAAAGATCAGATAAATGGAAAAGGGCCGCCAGAGATTGATTCCTAACCATATTACTTAACTCGAAAGATTGAATGAGTGGACTGTTAGTGACATTATTATCAATTATTTTGTTGAGTAATCAAGCATGTGCCCTATCTTTGCTGTCTCAGCGAAGGACCAATCCTTTTTGCATCCCTCTCTATCTCTTTACCGTGAATTTTCGGTTAGGCTGATTTTATAACTGTCATAAGTCATAACCACCAACTTCACTAATTCAATTAGTCATCCATCACATCTATCCCTCATAAATAGCAATGTTCTTGGTCTTTTCCCCAATAAAATAGTAGTAATCTCTAACTTTATTTTCTCACCAAAGTATTGTATAAAATTTGGAAGATAATGGTAAGGAAACCTTTTTGCCAAAATTAAGAAAACCCTATGCGTGTAAAATTTGTAAGAGAAATTGATGATTTTTCTTCTCAATTTAGAGAATCACATCAATATAAGATATCAACTAAAAAGTTATACATGGTACTTTTTATGTTAACAAGAACACATAAGAAAACAAAACCCAAAAAATAGAATAATTATCTAATTTTATTTTGTAAATAAATAAAGAATATGGAGTTCATAATACATAATAATCTTAGTTGACAAAAAAAAGTCCTGTATTATAAATTATAAGATGGATTAGCCGTAGCTAGCCTCGGATAATGGTTAACTATTGCACTCATTTTTAACAAAGCGTATATTTTTACTGTTCATAGAAAATACAAAATAAAGTATAAGAATCCTAACTCAAAAGTACATACAGATTTAGTTGAATTCATGTATAAATATTCAACTAACTACAAGATCTATCTACATTTTAGAACCAGGAAATCCAATACTGGTGGTAAAACCTGATCGGATCGGCGGAATCAAAGATGTCATAAAGCGCACCACATCATCAGCTTATTTGACCTATTACAAAACAAGTATATATAAATATTTACATCTTGTATATATATAAAGTTAATGTATTTTTTGTGTATATATGTAAGGTGTAACAAATAAACAAGGTTAGTGGAATTCATCTTCCAAAAGTTACTAGATTCCTGGGGTTACATAAAGATAAAATTGGATCACTTTGTTGCATCATTCCATAAAGCTACTTTAGAGTACATGTTTTTCCCGATCTTTAATCCATTTAATAAATATTTAAATTTCAGTAGTTGATCAAAATCGTGTAGTCGTTCCAAAAGAAAAGCAACAACCCAAACTTAAAAAAATATCCTGTCACATGTTACTTTCAATCGGCAACTATATGAACAAGAAGAAGTTGGATTACAAATTTACAATCGTCAACTGATCTGATGCAAAGTTGAAGTTATTGTTGTCAACGTTTTAATATTAAACTGAAAGATATACTGCATTATTCCACACAACTAAATCAATATTAGAAGATAATTCATATATTTCTAATTCTATCATTCAAATAAGAGCATTTGAGAACATGGTGAATAGTTACATTTGACTCGACAAAAGATGATTGTAACACTTTATTGGATGAAATTTCAAATTTATTGATTTATCAAAAATGCTATTTACAAATTATCATCGCTATGAAACTAACTCTAAAGTGCGATATAAGTAACCTTAATAACTAAATTGTAATTTGGAGCTATCTATCTAACAAACAGGCACATTTGTGCTCTGACTTGAGCGATAGGATTCTTCTCTTCACATCCTTGTCGATGAGTCTTCGCAGTTGATCTGCAGATGTCCAGTTTTATGTAGTAAACTGAAATCTAAAACAAAAGCTTAGCTAAATGGCGTCTAGTCTCTTTTTTTCCCATTCTCTGCAAGCGATTCAATGTTCATTGCCAGTCCAGATTGATAATATTACCCTCAAGCTGTCGAGTAAAGTCCTCCCAAACTGTGTAGGAGACAAGCAAAGAAAAAATAATCTCTTGTCTCGTCTCCTCCTTCTCTGCAAAGCTCACATCCATATACTATTCCCCATCGCCTTAAGTAACCTGTTCTTTATAGATGATTTTAGCACTTTAACGTATGGTAGACAGTTTACTTGCACTATTTTCATGATTAGCATTTTTATACTGTACTAAAACATTCAAACAATCTTATATTGATTAGGTATAATATTTTTAGTGGAACTCCAAGTATTACGTATGTCAAAATTTGAAATCCAGCATGAGGATGATACTGTCATTTCATGCGAAATACAACAGGACCAATAGAATAAAATTAATATTTATATTGTATTTCACTAAATTCAATAAGTACAATGACACAATTTACAAAAAAAAATGGAGTAAAATACAAACTGATGTTATCAGAGCATCTTTATACCAGCACCCTGTTAGAGGTGCTTTTTTTTCTTTTTTTTAATCTGATTAAAAAAAAAAAAATCAATCGCGAAACATCATATATCAGTAGAGTCCGCAAACAGTTGAAACAACAAAAATGGAATGCTTAATTTAACAGCGAGAGGCGTCGTTGCTTGGTGTTTTGGTGGACTCCTAAGGGCTAAGCACACCATTTTTTCTCCCGATAAAGCTGCTCTGATCAGTATCCCAGTTCTCAGTTCCCATCGTGATGATAGGAATTATACTCTTTTATTTCCATTTTCTCGTTCAACCAACTCCCAAATATGGGATCCTTTCATTTATATTGCCAAAGGCAAAAACATTTGTTAAGATTAAAAACCCATTATAGTGGGCAATTCAATCTTTCCCACATTTGCTTTTGTCTGAAGAAAGTGTCTACTTTAGGCCACTTTTTCAAATTTATTTTTATTTTTGGACTGACATAGTTGGCAATGTGTTGGAAAGAGACAATCTAAGATGTCATTTTCTTGCTTAGGTCCAACAAATTTTGATGAAACCCATGTTGCCTAACGAAAAATGCTTTTGATAAACACACTATTTTTACAGTAGACTTCCATAGAGTAAACATATTGTCAAGCCTACTCCCGTTACTACAATATCTAATAAAACTTAAAATAACGAATTGGTTATTGTCACAATGAATCAGTATATTCACTTTTTATTTGAGAAGACCCTATGTCTGACAAATATATAAAATTAGGCAGGCAAAGTAAAGTATACTTATCTCTACATTATACCATGTTATTATTTTCCCAACTTGGTCCCATCTCAGTTCTTCTCTCTATATCTATCCCCACATTTCATTGCATTGATTCTCTTACAAAACACCATCTCTCAGTCGTTATTTCTCTCTCCCCTCTATGTCTAAAATGTTTAGCAGAGTTGCAATGACCAACTATGTTGTTGTTCTTATTTTTTCCTTAACATTCTTAGGTATTGTCTTTGTATATATATGGCTTATTTCTGTCTAACAAATAAAAAAAAATCAGTATCTTGATTTAACTTGACATTACATACACATTCTGATTCCTGTTCCATTTTTTCACAGAACATGGATTATTGTTTCAAAGGGTGACCTCTCTTGGCATAAACTACGGTCAAGTCGGTGACAACCTTCCTCCACCAGACAAAGTTATACAACTCTTGGGCTCACTCCATATCAACAAGACAAGAATATACGACACAAACCCTAAAGTCTTAACCTCATTCGCCAATTCCAACATTGAGATCTTCGTCACCGTCGAAAATCAAATTCTTCCCAGCTTAGTCGACCCTCAACAAGCTCTCCAATGGGTCACGTCCCGTATCAAACCCTACTTTCCGGCCACCAAGATCGGCGGCATTGCTGTCGGCAACGAACTATACACCGATGACGACTCGAGCCTCATAGAGTTTGTTACATACATCATTACACTCATTAACATTTTCAGATTCTTGACGTACTCACCTTGTTATGGCTATGCAGATATCTTGTGCCTGCAATGATGAGCATTCATGCTGCTCTCGTCCAAACCGGTCTAGACAAGTACATTCAGGTCTCGACTCCGAACTCACTATCAGTGCTTCAAGAATCTTACCCTCCCTCCGCCGGATGTTTCAGACCGCAAGTCGCCGGCGTAATGACGCAGCTTCTAAGTTTCTTGCATAGCACGAAATCCCCTTTTTGGATCAACGCTTACCCTTACTTCGCTTACAAGGATTCCCCAACAAAGATCCCACTAGATTACGTACTCTTCAACCCTAACCCTGGAATGGTTGACCCCTACACCAAGTATCATTACGACAACATGCTCTATGCTCAAGTAGACGCTGTGATCTTCGCCATGGCAAGGCTTGGCTTTGAAGATATAGAGGTTGGGGTCTCAGAGACTGGTTGGCCATCTAAAGGCGATGGAGATGAGGTTGGAGCCACCGTGGCCAACGCAGCAGTTTATAACAAGAATCTTCTAAAGAGACAACTTCAGAGTGAAGGAACGCCATTGAGAAAAAACATGAGACTTGATGTTTATCTCTTTGCTCTATTTAATGAAGACCTTAAACCAGGACCAACCTCTGAGAGAAACTATGGATTGTATCAGCCTGATGAGACCATGGCTTACAATGTAGGTTTATTATCATCATCACAATCATCTACTTCTTCAACTAATTCTATTGTTTCCCTCACTTCTTCTGCCGCTACGGTATGGATCAACACTTGACTATAGTTATGTCTCTAGCTACTAGATCCCTATTAATATTTATTGTTTATTTTGTCTTTAAGTATCACACTAAATCCTCTAAAAAGTTATTGATCGAAAAAGACTACAAATTCCAATTGTGACGTGCAGTTTAAAAAAGAAGAGTAATGTGACGTTTTTCTCTTATCATTGTGACGATTAACACTTGGAAAGTTTGGCTTCTCTAGAATTTATTTTGACAAACAAGCTTTTAGAAATTAATAATGATAAAGTTTCATTTTAGCGATATGATTGGTACTTACTATTGTTTTAAATCATGTGATATTTATGATTATCTTCACCATTTGGTTTCTTACCCACATTGATAAAATTAATATTTGTGGTTTTCATTATTACTAATCCATTGTAATTTATTTAAACAGGATATAAAGAGGGGACATCAACGGTTAATATATTTTATATGCGTTTACTTGATGGCCATTCATATGCTAATTAGAAGACGGGACTAGAAGCAGAAACAAATTACCGAGAGAAACTCTACGTGTATATAGAGAGGGTCCACTAATGCGGTTCTATTTTCAACTAGAAGAATTATATTATTTCAAGTGTCTCAGATGAATCTTTAAAGAAACAAAACAATCAAAAATGTGTTCCGACTGATTAATTAAGTATCTTGAGAAGGGGATGCAGTACTGCAAAGCAAATCCAGTGCATAAAGAGAAAGTGACCCTTCATAACCATTCGAATTATGTCCATATAAAATAAGAAAGTCTAACGTGACCATCAAATGTATTGTTTAACATACTCGTACAAATAAAAAGAGGATACCATGTATTTATATTCACTTACTTCTGAAAACTAGAAAAAAGTAAAATATAGAAATGTTACAAAATTAAAATAGTAAGGATACTAAAGTGTTAATAAATTAATAGTTGAAGGATTTACTGTGAATAATTTTTGGAAAAATTCAAGTCCATACACAGCGATTTCATGCTTGACTATTTATAGACACTTTGATATAAACTTGTGTCATATATATGAGGGTTGTTCAGAAAATAAAACGAAGCTAATATGAGTTTGAAATTAATTTTCAAGGTGAAAACACTATTTCTTAGAACATAAATTTTCCGGAATAATTCCAAAAGACTACACACAGGTATATGAAAAAAACTATAACATTATTTTACCCAAATACACACTCTAGTGTCATTGCGGTTATGTGAACCAATATTTTATAAATCTAATTGTTATTACTAAATCACTCAACATACATTACCATTTATTGTAAGGCACTACAAATATTACTTTATAGTACAGTTATAATACCATATGTTTTTCATCAAATATATATTTTATTGGTTGGTTATACTGAAAGAGGTAAATGTTCTTTATCTTTTGGACGTGGAATCCATCACCCTTAGCTTTACGATTCCTTCCTTTTCATCTCGGTATCTCACCGTCAGTATATCTTTAGTATATTAGTATCTGATATTGCATCCAAAGTACACATGCATGCATTATATATATATATATGTATATACGTTTCCATGACATTAGTTGAGACATGTAAGACGTAACATGAAATATGTGAAAAGTTTACATATTGTGTTTGGAATCATCAGTTCACCATTTGGATACCTATTTTTACTGGTTGTAAAAGAGGAATGCTTGCTCTTCCTAACGGGATGAACCTCAAAAGTTGCTTTATTTAAGAAACATATTAAATAGATATGGACGGTCCCAACTTTATTCCATGGCCACGTTCAGGGGCGGAGGCACTAAGTATTTTGTGGGGTCAAGTAACCCCAGTAAAATTGGGGGAAAAAATTTTTAGTGTACTTTTTACAAAATTACTATAATATTTAGTTAAAATTTAATATTTGACCCCACTAATTTAGTTGTCAGAGCATTTTTTCGACAGTAGTCACTCGCCGTCCCTTTTCGACTTGGAGTCATTTTAGTTAGCACCATGTAACTCAGGTTAGTTTTTTTTTTTTTTGACTTGTAACTCAGGTTAGTTAGCAATGTTATATGTAAGAAAAACCTATAACATTGGTTGGCAACAATGTTAGTTAGAAATGTATAGTCATTTTAGTTGGCAACATAATTAGTTAGCAATTTTATAGCTTAAAAAGATATTAATTGGAGTCATTTTAGTTTGCACCATGTAACTCAGGTTTTCTACTTTATTCAAATGATAATTTGACTTATGTTTTTTTGTCACTGAATTTGACTTATGTTAAGCCATACAAAGGAATTGTGTAATAATTGTTAACTAGCTAGACACTTTTTTGATCCATCTTGTAAATGAGAGAGAGATCATCTTATTCGGTAACGTACTTAAATTATTAAAATCCGCTAGTCAGAAATAAAAGATCATATATGTTACAAGAGAATTTTTTTTTTGTTAATTTTTCTACTACTTAAAATAAAGTCACGCCGGATATGCGCATTTTTAGTTATATCCCGTTCACAATTAAAAAAAAAAAATCAAAAGTGAAATGGGAGAACTTTTATAGATGCGCACACATGGTTGAATGAACGTCAGAGAGACAAGTTAAGCTCACATTAGGTATACAAAGATGAAAATCAAACTCCATGTTGGCACATGGATACCTTTGGTTCATATATGATACCAATCATCGTATCCTTTATTTCTTTTATCATATATTTATAATGCAACTGAATAAAAACGTTAGTAGTTTATGAATATGTATGTAGCACTGAATCTCTTATACAAGCCGAATCTAATATATGGGGTTATACTTGAAGCCCGTACTAATTTTCTAGTCTGGCAATATATTGTTTTTCTCCTTTGTCGGGCTTAGTATTTCACCAGACGATAAAAAATGTGACGATTGTCTCTCCTTTTTAGGGGCTCAAGGGATGAGGCGAAAATTGTTGATTATTATTATTTCCTTTTGTTAGATATTATCCTAATAGTTAATAGGATAAGAAAAAAATCAAATTTATTTTAACTCACGCATGGTACAAAGGCCATTATGTATTCGAGGATATAAAATTTGCAACATTCTGATCTCGAATGTACAAAAGCCATTTATGTATTTAAGTTCTAACATATATCAAAACTAACTCATTTGAATTTATTGGATTTGTTATCTATAGATTATCTAAAAAATATTCCCTAATTTGCTGATAAGTTTTAAACTTGGCGGTCAACATATGAATTAAAATCAACTCACTAATTTGGGAAGGTAGAAATGTTGAGTTAGTATGTGAGACTGGGAGGCCAGTTGCATCTCTGATAAGTGATAACAACATTATAAATAATATTATTGTAAGCATGTCCAAGCGAATCAACAGCAACCTCATGAAAAAAAATCGTCGGAATCATCCATGATATACGAAGGATTTTCTCTAAGTTTGCATCTATCTCCATCTTTCATATCTCTAGATTGGTGAATTTTCGATCGGATTCTCTAGCTAAAGCGACCTTTCGGTAAATTTGGTGAAAACAATGATGTCGAAGAGTCATGCAAATTAAGCTTGTTTTTCTAGTCCGGCAATACTTTTATCTCCTTTTAAATTTAACATACTATTTTATGATATATTAACTACTTCTATATGATGCAGATCCGGACCTGAGAATCTAGGAGCCCTAAACAAAATAAAATAAATTATGTAATATTATCCAAATTTTTATATTTAATTAAAAAATTAGTTACTTCCTTTAACCAGTTACAAATTTTGTAATTTGAAAACAAAAAATTGTTTAAATATTTACTATAGTTTTGTTAATATCAAAATCTCTTGCATTTTGATATTTTATTTATTATTACATTAAAATATAGAAGATCTTTTTTAGAAAAAGACCCCACAGAATGGGGGTCCCACACAAATCTTTCACATGTGTTGGGTCAAGCTCGGCTCTGATATGAAGTGAATATGAACATACATGTAACATCCCGAGTTGTGATATGTGAAAAGGCTTAAGAGAATTGATTTGGCTATCTATGTCACCAAAGTTGACTTACCTTTTCCGTCACACATCCGTTTAGAAATCCAGAGTTAAGCGTGCTTGGGCTGGAGTAGTGAAAGGATGGATGACCTATCGGAAAGTGATTCGCGATATCATGTAAGTGAGGCCAAAACAGAGGGAAATGTCGGGTGGTGATTGCAGGGTCACTAAACAATGATTTCGAGCCTTAGAAAAATTAACGACTGACCGTCGGATGGAATGGAGCCTACTGGCCGAGAGAGCGGACGTGGATGGCCCATTAGCCGTGGGCGATCGGGGTGTTACAACACATATTTCTATATTACATAGATTTGTGCCTCTTAGAAAGATCTATTCGTTTTTTTCTAAAAACACACAATTGCTTAATCAGTTGGCTAATTGACACTATCAATAAAATTAGGCTGCCAAGAAACAATTTATTTAATAAAAATACAATGATATATAATTTTTAGTGTCTATTAAACAGTCGTTAGAGTTGTAATATTGTATATATATATTCTCACAGTTGACCAATCTGACAGCTATTTCAGACGTGGGTGCATGTGATTTGATACTAAAGAGTCTGAACTTCGATCATATACACCTCACTATTTTGTTTAATTCTATATTTTCAAAAGGAAAAAAAAAGAAATCAAATCAATAAACTTCCTTTCAAGATTTACATGAATGTAGAGGCCAAAAACCGTTCACTAGTCAAGATTGTAACTATTGCAATAGAACCAAAACTGAAACCAAGTAATTTAAAAAGACCACAACACAGTTCTAATAACAAACAACAAAAGAATTTCGAAACAGGCACAAACCAAAGAAAGGTAATAAAATAATCATATGTTGGATTGATTCTAAACAGAAAGCTGGGACGATGGTCTCTTACCATCATCTGCGTATCCCAAAGAAGGTGGCCGAACCGGTATAGGACTCTCAACGTCACTAGCCGAACTCTGCTGGACCAAAACCGGATAAACATCGGTAGAAACCGAAAGCCGAGAAGGCGAACCGGGAGACGAAGGAGAGGTAGGAGAGATAGGAAACTCAGAAGCAGGAGAAAACGAAGCCATGGAGAGCGTTCTAGTGATGGAAGGATTCACCTCAGCCACTTCTTCGATACCTTCGTCGATATAAACCACATCCTGCATCGTCAACTGATGATACTCGACGATCTCTCTCAAGAACCTGTTCTCCCTCGCGTAGATAGAGTTCTCGTGCGCTAATCTTGCTTTCTCCGCAAGCAACGTCTCGAGCTGAAGCCTGATTAGGTCATCGTCCGCTGGATTGTTGTTACCTTTGTCCCGGTTATCTCTTAACCGTTTGTTCTCTTCCTCGAGCTGAGAACATCTTTGTTTGGCGAAAGCTAGGTCAGCTTTAACCGTTTTTAATTCGCGTAAGAGGAGCTTGGCCTTGGCTGCTGTAGCCATGGCCACGTCACGTGATGCTTTGAGCTGAGACTCGTGTGGGCTTGGCTGCGTTAACGGTTGCCACGGACCGTTCTCCGATGCATCAGCTAGATCTGATGTTCCTTTCTTCCTCATCTGAGACGCGACCATCGTACGGCCTTTCTCGAAACTGTCTCCTATGTGATTCATCGTCGTGGTCGTGATCTTCTCTATGCTTTTGCGTATCGTAGGGTTGTTATTATTATTATTATACGAGGGTCCTGAAACGACGACGTTTTGTTGTTTTTGTTGTTGTTGGTGTTGGTGGTGGTATTCTTCTTCGTCCTCCTCGAGGATTGATTTGGCTTTCTGAGCGAGGATACCCCAGAAGCCGCGGCTCTCGTTCCTCGCCGCTGCATCGTCGTGAGAATTGATTGCTTGAGCGGCAAGGGAGGGATGAGAGGAGAAAGATTGAGAAGATCTGAAGGAGGATCCTCCGTTGGAGTGACCTTTGAGATCACCGTGATCGTGATCGTGATCAGGTGTTTGATTGTAGATGTCGTCGTTGAATGTGGAAGCTCTCGTGATCCCTTGTCTCCTCCGATACGCCATTTCTTTTTGTGTTTGTTTCTTTCTTCTCTCTCTCTCTTTTATGTCTTTGTTACAGTTACAACCTTTGATCCTCTGGCATTACGTAATTCACGTTCTTAGATATATATATATATTTGGGAAAATTTTCTTTTAAATCCTGAACTTTCAAATTTGGTTCAAAAAAGACATGAACTATTGTTTGGACCATTTAAGGCACAAACTTATTTTGACAAACCGTTTAAAGCCTAGAATTAATTTGACTAAGCCATATTCAATATGTCGTTATCTCGGCTAACGACACGATTAAACGGGGTTAACTTCCGTTTACTGTTCCCGTTAAACCTAAGCTACGTCGTTTTGAAATTAGAAAAACCCCTAAATTTCTATCTTCTCAAAATTGCAATCCCTAATTTCCCAAAACAAAAACCCAATCACTTCTGAGTTTCTGCCTCAAGAGCCCTTGCTTCACGACCAGCTGCTCTTGCTTCACGAGCCTCTGCTCCACGAGCCTCTGCTCCACTTCTGTCACTCATTGATTCAGCATCTTTCTTCTTTCTTCGTCGATAAGGTAATTTATCCTTTGGGATCCCTTTGTCTCTCATCATTCTCGCCGAAATTGAATCAAGAGTTTGTATTTTTGATTGGGTTTTTGATTTGGGAAACTAGACATTGCGATTTTGAGAAGATGAAAATTTAGAGGTTTTTCTAATTTCAAAACGAAGTAACTTAGGTTTAACGGGAACAGTAAACGGAAGTTAACCCCGTTTAATCGTGTCGTTAGCCGAGATAACGACGTATTGAATATGGCTTAGTCAAATTAATTTGAAGCTTTAAATGGTTTGTCAAAATAAGTTTGTGCCTTAAATGGTTCAAGCAATACTTCAGGCTTTTTTTGAACCAAATTTGAAAGTTCAGGATTTAAAAGACAATTTTCCCATATATATTTTATGGATTAGTCAAAACTAGAGAACCACCATAGAACGTGGCTTGGTTTCTATGTGTAAACTGGGTCTATTAGTGGGCTGTTTAATAGGGTAAAATAATGTTGGGGGCCTTTGGTTCACGAAGGAACATACGATTCAAAAGATGCTAAAACAAAGCCCACATGCGAAACGAACGGAACAAAGTTGTACAATTTCTACTCTATAAATTGGGTCAACGTTGCTTTCTTGGAAGAGAAATAATATCTCACGTCTTCTATGCATCTAAAACTTGCAGTCTCTCCAATTTATCAACGGCCTTTCTACATTATCAGCTCGGCAGCCTTGAAGATGAGATACATATTATGCTATTAGGAAACATGTCTTCAGCTGATAAAAAAAAAGATTTTTGGTTTTAAATGTTGCATCTATGAAAGTTTAAAGATGATTTTTAGCAGGACCGTTATATAAGTTATGATATAAAACTTTAAATTTTAGACAAAATACTAAATTTTAACTGATAATTTCAAAAAAAGATGTTAGAGACATATATAACTAAAACTATAAATTTTAAAACTAATTCAATACATGTTAAATATATAATTAAAATTTTTGAACAGGTTCATAAATAATTTGAGCCGGCTCTTATTTTTAGTCAACAAATATGTATTCCTCTAAAACAGTTAGGAAAGCAAATAACCATGTAATGGAATGGATAAATGCAGCTATAACGGACATTGCCGGCAATGGGCATATAAAGATCAAACATCCTCCTGTTCTTTTTTTTTTGTCATTTGAAAATTATCATTAACAACTGAAACCACTATACACATGAGTTCGAAAGTCAAATGATATATAATATCATCGAATGCAAGAGCCAGAAACATCTCAGAGCCATCTATCTTATTAAAACAAGAACATTACAACTTTTTCTAGGTGGATTTTCAAAGATGGACCTCATATATTTAAATTAAATATTTCATTCTTTATATATAATACGTATCATACTCTAACTTTGCATTGATGTATTTCCTTAAATACAGTTCTTCTTTTTGTCCATATTCCATATATGATTTTTACATTTATTACATGTCGATTTAAATAAGATATATACTAAGAATACTAAAAATATTAATCATTCTATAATTACCCTATACAATTCATTTTAAATTGATCAGTATACTTTCATTGGCCATATTAATTTTATTAGTACGAATAACATTAGGTAGATAAGTCGTAGACACATACATAAAGATATGACTATTCTTATAACTATGTTGGGCCTAATCTACTTTCTAAAACAAATAACACATAGCTTCATATATTGTATAGAATATAGTAATATTGTATATATTTATACAGTAATACTAAAAACAAACCAAACTGAAATATAATATATATCAAAATGCTTTGAACCATTACACACAAAATATATTAGACCTCAGAGATCAAATTCATTTTGAAATTACGTAATAATTATTTTAAAAAATTAAATTTCGTAATGTACAAAAAAACATAAGTTTTATATAAAATTTTGTGTTACAATAAAAAGACACAACTCGCGATTGCAAAATGTTATTTTTACATACGAAAGACAGTTTTGATATTGTTCTTTAAACACAAAATTGAATATACAAACTCGATACTACATAAAACTAAATAATATAGAATACATTCTAAAAATAAAACCCGTGCGGGTGTGCATATGTTTGTATAATATATAAATATATTATGTTATACATATTTTCATATAAATAACATCCCAATGTAATTTATATGATAAATGTTGAAAATACAAACTATGTAGCACTATATATTTAAAATAATATAGAAAAAATTACTTTACGTTATCATAAATTTTTTAAAAATCAAATTTAGTAATTAAACACATTGCTTATTTAAACACATTAGTACACATTGTTATTTATCAAAATTTTATATTAATACACATTGCGATCATGTATAACATTTAGTAAAAACAAAGATAAAAAAAATTGACTCCCGCTCGATCGAGCGGGTGATGATCTAGTACATTGTAAACTAAAACCATTACTAAAGGAAATAAGATATATATAAGACATAGACCTATTAACATGTGTATAGGTCTAAACCTTCACCTAAGATCAAATCTGCCATTGAAGTACCCACAAAAGATAAAGCTCTTAGACAAAAAAAAAGATGAAACAATCTTTCGGACCCCCAAGTTCTAGTGGCTAATATATACTTTAAGATAGTTCAGCCTTCAAACTAATTACGAAAAATATATATTATGGGTGGGCGAGCTATTTTCTTACAAGTACTATCGTATTCGTATAGCTGTTCACTCAAGCTCCATAAATCTTGGGAAGCCACCTTCTAGTGAATGATATAAATGCAATCAACATCGGGAATGTAAACGCTCATGTGGAATCAAGTTGGATGGTTTGTGATATAGAAGGAAGCTTTGTAACAGCGGGATCTTCTTACTTAACCAAAAGTGTCAATCTTTTCGAAGAAGAAGTTTACAACTTATATACGCTCTACAAATACTATGAAGTCGAGACATCAATTGGGTTATCATGAAAGTAGAACAACTTGTGAAACTAACTAATGGTCGGATTAAAGACGTAATAATGACGAACTTGTTCTCTGATATACACCGCTGAATCAAATGCAATTACTTAAACAATTTAATAACTGATGCAAAAAAAAAAACAATTTAATAACTATATTTAAATAAGTACTTTTATTTTATGTTGTGTATATAACATTTTCAATACATAGTTTCTTCTAACATTTTCGTATTCTTTTTCTTACCCTTCTAATAATTCCGTGCAGTTTATATTAGGGATAGCTTGTTTTTCTTAGTCAGAAATTTAAGTGGGAAAAGTGCCTTTTAAACTTCGTGAAGTGAGATTACTTTAGTTAAGTCTGTATTCATAGCTTAACTTATAATTGGTTACACAATCAAGATATGACTTGGAACCCACAAAAAGACTGATTATGTGGGAGAAGTTTTAACTCAAAAGCTCTCAACTTTCTATGCAAAGTGTGAAAAGGTTTCAATAAAAAGGAAGAACACTAGTAGGCAGAAATGTCAAAAAGCTTCACTCTTCCCTTTCCCATGAGTTGAAAAGAAAATAAAGTGGTTAGACATTGGGTGGCTAGCTTATACTATAGTATTTGGATTTTAAACTTTTCGTATAAAATCATTTTTGATCAGTTTTTAATATATTTTTCTATGACTATTTTAAAAGTAGTCACATTTTAAAAAATACACAAAAGTCAAAAATATATATTTTTAACTATAATAGTCAAAAGATGTTTCCTACTATTTTAATTAATACTGTAATCGGATATTTAATAGTCTACGAATGTAAAGGATCAATTCAAATCTCAAGACTCAAGCAGTACATATTTCCATTGTTGTTAACTTTGACCGTTGTAGATATCTCTCTAATAGCTTCCTATTGTAGATTATTACTTAGAAATGTGTGATCTAACGTTATAAAACTGTAAGAACAGATATTCTTTGTTATTCACTATCGGGCAAGCTTGGTGTACACCTGCCACATCAGTTGTGCAGTTATTTCATCTATATAAACATTTTCGCGCATATTATTATATATGGAATGTTCCTCTTTCGAATTCTTATATTCTTTAACATAAACCTTTTCCGCAGTAGTTATTTTCTAGATCTTTCTTTTTACTAAATTATTTGCTATGTCTACTGAAGTCTGAAGACGTGCATCTGCAGACAAAAGGGCCCAACATGAGCTGGCTTTGGACCCATAGATGCATTAATAAGAACAGCTGCAGTCAATAACATCTTGCTTTTTTCATTTAATGAAAATATTTCATTCACATGATATATTTGGGGGGATTTTTTTTGTTTATAAACACTTCGAAGAAGATGAGAATTCAGTCTCATGGAATATTTGATTTGTTGTTAGAAAAGGAATATTGTGATTTATGCGTCGCATTAGTATGCATCATCTGCCATTCCTATAAAATGATACGTTCAGTGACTCAGAATCAGAGGTAAATAGGTAATTGTGTCTATCGTTTTCATGCAGTCAGCGGATTCTTATTATTAACTGGAGCCTGGAGGGTATATATATGCAAAGGCGTATTAATGTTAAAAGAATAAAACAATGATTTGTTTTTGTCAACGTTCTTCCGATATCTAACTCAAAACTAATTGACCATAACTAAGTTATTCAATATTCTTGGTTTTGGACCGCATTACTCTCACAATTGGAATATAATTTTCAAGTTGCCGGTGGATAATGGGCGAGACAAAACGACTCTGTTTCTACCATAGTAATGTATTAATTTCAAGTTTTAGTGCACTCACTCTTGTTCAAAAAAAAGTGCACTCACTTCAGAGAGAAAAAATGGGAGGTGTTGTGAACAGCCGTCGTTTAGGTCAGAAGAAGAATAGAGAAGAAAACGTATTGAGGCAAATACCCGTTTAGGGTTTCTTATTAATGATGTGATAATAATTTACAAACCCTTAGACCCATATTTATACAGTCTCAAAAAACCCGATCGGACTACGTCCGACCCACGAGTGCTGGGTATTTTACTGGTACAATAGAGATTTAAGACACACAGATGCAACAAACACCACATTGACGAAAAAGCTCTACAAAACTCCTTATCCCGTCTATCTTCTGGGGGGAACCTCCATTGCTTCTTAGCATTGGCAAACACGGAGCAGATTCAAGCAATGCTTGAACTTCTCCGTTGTAACAGGCTTGGTCAACATGTCAGCTGGATTCTCCGACGTATGCACCTTCTCCAATAAGACTTCTCCAGAAGTTGCTAACTCCCTTATCTTGTGTAACCTTATACGTATGCTTGGCTAAGAATCAAGTGTATCATGGAAGGACGAAGCACATACGTATAAGGGATTTTACTGGGCATTTTACTGGTACAATAGAGATTTAAGACACACAGATGCAACAGGAGGAGACACGGCGAGACGCATCCGACTTCAACTCAGTTTATAAAGTTCTTGGACAAATAGGTTTGTAACAAAATCTCTTCGGTTTGACCAAGTTAATTATGCAAGTTTGGTTTCGTTTGCGAGAGTGAACACTCTGCTATTCATTTTATTTCGAAAAATAGGCTTTCAATACATCAATACATCTTAGATCAATGACACAGTTATTGAAAAAAAAATTACATTCTATAAAAAAAAGGATTTGGTGTCTAAACGACTTTACGACAGGAACTGTACACTTCTGTTATTATTATTATGGGTAAAATTGTACACTTCTGTTATGTTTAGTACAGTTCAAAAGCTGTAAGAATCCGAGCACCTGTCTCTCCTTTTTCTATGTGGTCACTAGGGACACTTAACTTCCCCCAATTATTTCAGCTCAAAACAACATAGAAAAAGGAGAGACAGGTGCTCGACAAATTCAACTAAATAAGCTGTAAGAATCCGAGCAACTCTTTTAATAAAATTTTAATCACTTACTAAATCTTTAAAAGAACTCGACAAATTCAACTAAATATGTTCACACACATTAATCGTCATTGTCTTACTACCAGGCTAGCAGCACCCCCTCGTATTAATGTTTTTAAAATAATGTATGCAGTTCCTTTTGGCTCTATATAAAGATTTTTCCTCACTTATAAAATTTTATAGCATCATTTTGATTGAATATAATAATGTACATATAATATTTGCTAGAGGACTTGATGGCTAATCAAAAGTAATATGGGCATTTCTTGTTGGCTCCATATAAACAAATTTAAAACTGATTAAACCAAACAAAAACAAATGACTACGTTATAGTTTTACAGATCGATAAAACACAATTTGCAAATCAGTAAATTGTATGCCCATCTTTTGTTAAATAATAAGAATTTTTAATTATTATTTGTGTGTGTGACATAAATAGTTAATTTGTTACCACATAGTTAATTGGTTATATACCTAAGCCTTGTTTTTTTTTTTTGAGGAAATATACTTAAGCCTTGTTTGTCACTTCATAAAACTATTTGCTTTGGCGTCATCATTAGTTCATCTCTATTTGTAAAACATGTTTAAAAGCATCTCTATCTCCACTGCAAAATTTACTACCAAATAGAATGTAGAATGCAGTCATGAATAAATAAAAAATGCATTACTTCAAATATAGAGTAATGCCTTTTTTGTTTGTTCATGAGTACATTCACACTCCATTTTGCAGTAAATTTTGTAGTGGAGTTGGAGATGCTCTAACACAAAGCTCAATTGCTGAAACCATGTTTAAGCCGAGAAATTCACGAAAATAGAAAAGCAAAGAGAAATATCCTAATTAAATTGCATGAGGACACAGTGAGGACATACATATATTGGAAAACTTTTACTGTTTGTTTTTGTTGAAATAAATATTGAATATTTGCACTCAATACCTATAACTTTTACCATATTTGCATTCTCTATCTTATTTGCCACCAAGTTTTTTCCTTTCTTCATCCCTCTTTCCCTACAATATTTAAGTATTTTCCTAATTACTATATATTCTTCTTATGTTTTCAGCCAATTCACCCATAAATATTTAGGCATACAACCTCATTTGTTATATTTGAACACTAGATTAGAAAAATTGAAGAACAGAGAATTAAACGTCAAACGAACCATAAAGAGAAAAACACACCAATTGTTATTTCCAAGAAAGCAAACAAATAAGAAGAAAGGATACAAAAGGTAGGTTGGGTCAAACTCTAACAAAAGCCTAATGCTTTTGTGCCTAACGAAAAAACATACCAAAAATAAATAAAAAAGCTACTCTAAAACACTATCCATTTCCTTCTTTTGCAATTATGATTTTTATCATACAAGCATCATGAGTTCATGACTAATCTCATACATTAGACCTATGGGTGAGAAGAGGTTGTTTCTCAAAGAGACCGAGCCTATAATCACCAAGTTTTGACTTGTATGCTGAAGATTTGTATTGAGACCAAGTAAATTCTTTGTAAAGCCAATCCTCTTGCTTAGGGACAAGGCATGGCAATGGAGCAATCTTCTGGCTCAACGGGGGTCCTCCAAAATATATCATAGAGACTCTCGATCTCCTTGTATCAGCTAAGACTCTGTGTTTTACACTCTTGAACCTCCCGTTTGTCATAACCTGCAATCACCGGGTATTTTAAAATATGCCATTTCAAATTTAACAAAAATACCATATACTTTACACCAAAAAAAATACCATATACCATGTTTGTGTATTCTTTTATACTAATTTTGACTCTTACCAACTCTTTCAAAGTCTAAAAGAATACACAAACATGGTATATGGTATTTTTGTTTGTTTTGAAATGGCACTTGTAAAGGAGTATATTGCATATATTACCTATCATGAACATAGTAATTGTCACGTGAGTGAGGCTCAGCGTATGCATAGATTTTCTAGTCGTACACCCAAGAAAAAGGAATTCGATTTTCATATTTTTTTTTTAAAAACAATTTAAAAAAGGAGACGAGAAGAAATCGCATGTGAGAATTTTTGTCTACCCATCACACCGATCTCAATCACTCCCCTCCCATCCCAATTCCGGCACAAAAAAAAAACAGGTTATATAAGAAAATACAATTATAAGAAATACACTTAATTTAACAAAAATATTTGCATCTTAAGGTAAAACTGAAAACATCCTACCAAAAAAAAGGTAAAACTGAAAACACTTATATGAGTTTTTAGTCAAGAAAAAAAAACACTTATATGAGTTTTGAATTTTGACCAGGCAGTTAAACTGCAGGAATGTCTCAGACACAACACAGCCATCAAATCTTAAATACAAAAAGATTCCCTATAAAATCCACACTAATTTATCCTTTTTATAAAAATTGAAAAGAGAAAAAAAAAAGTAAAAAGGTACCTGAAGAGCATCTCCAACATTGATGAAGAGAGAAGACTGATCAGGAGGGACAGCGACCCAACTTCCATCTTTCATACAGATTTGAAGACCCGCTGTGTTATTGGACCGTAGCACTGAGATGATTTGTGGGTCTGTGTGTTCCCCAAACCCTACTTTCACCATCTTCTCCGCCTCTTCCTCCGCCGTCGGATAATGGTTCATTCTCAAGCAAGAGTCACTCTTCTCATCTCTCACCATCTTACTCAGTGTGTCCCTTGTCTCTATCCCTAATCCCTCCGCTACCATCTCCAACACTTTGCACGTCACTTCCTTCACCTCTTTCATGTACTCCTCCACCGCTTCTCTGTATTTGTTTCATTCACAATGGTTAAGAGTAGTATTAAAAGATAAGAATAACAGAGTGTTCTGTTTCTTCTCCTAAGCTAGAATATGTGACATATTTTCTTTTTTTATATGCGACTTATTTTTCATAATATTTTGTAAGGCAATTATTTTAACGAACATGAATGTAAGGTTTATGAGATTATTTTACCGGAAAATTTGTGGGGTTTGACGGAAAATAGCGGAGGTTTTGGGGGAAGTGAGCTGAGGGTTAGCATTGAGGAGGATATACTCTATCCATCCTACGTCCCCGTTTGGTCCAATCCGTTTACTACCATAACCGTACGGTTCAGGCGGACCGGCCTGGTTTTTAAGAGACTGTGGCAAGGCGAAGAAGCCGACAGCCTCCTGCTCTAACCGGGTCATGAGGTGTGGTCGGACTCCGTGGTTTACAACCTTGAAGAAACCAAACTCTTCACAGGCTTTCACGATTAGAGTTTTGGCTTCTGGGTCGGTTAGGTCCACGACGGGGACCAGAACCGGTTTGTATGTTGGGATTACAGATAAGTGGTTATCTAAAGCAACGTGCTGTGATAAAACCACCATGTTTGGTTTAGTGTAGGTAAGTTTCTTGAAGATTGCAAAATATTTTAAAGGAGAAAGAAAAATGTTGAAGAAAGGAGGAGTTGTTAATGATTTAGGAACTCTCGAGGAAGCTATTTTGCTGTCATTTATAGGAAGTGGCTTGTGGGGGACGGGAGTATATTATATATATATATTAGAAATTTATATTATTTAAATGTTACTAGTAAATTACGATTTCTTTTTCCTCTATTATTTTAAAATTTTGCATGTCCAGTCTATTCTTCTATCTCCAGCACACATGGAAATACAGCGTGGAATTTTTTGTTTTTATTTTCTAATTGGGTTTACAAAATCGAAGTTGGCATAGTGAGAAAATGGTATTGGTATGGTCCTGTAGTCCTGTTTTATGTTTTCTTTTTCCATTTTACTTTGTCTAATCACGCGTATGGAATGTTGACAAATAAAGAAAAGAATCACGGGTCGTGTTTTTCTTAATTAGTTATTGACTCAAAAAGTATAAAAGTAATGGTTATGTAAGAAAAAGCTGTTTTTTTTAATGGAAGTAGATATAAATTCCTAGAGCGAACAATGTAGAGTTTCCAGTTTTATGTTGAGGAAAATACTGTGACCAAACACAGAAAAAATAGCGTGACCGGAATCATTTAAGAACAATATATATATATTTATTTTTTTGTTATACAAAAAATTCATTTTATAATTTCAATGCAAATTATATTTATTTTCAACTGAAAATTAATTGTCAATTGCATTGATTTTATAAATAATTTTATTTATCTCAAATACTCTCGGTCAAAAAAATGTACTCCCTCTGTTTCTCAATAAGTGTCGTTTTGACATTTTTCACACAGATTAAGAAAGTTGTTGAAATATATGTAAGTTGTAATTAATTGTACCTCTTTGACCAATTGTATTTGAGATAAATAAAATTATTTATAAAATCAATGCAGTTTGTAATTAATTTTCAGCTAAAAATTAGTATAATTTGCATTGGAATTGTAAAGTGACACTCTTTGTGTAACAAGAAAATGAGTTCAGAGTGACACTTATTATGAAACAGAGGGAGTAATTAATAACAACTTACATATATTTCATCACTTTTTAATCTGTTTGAAAAACGTCTGACATTTATATAGACACGAAATGAGTACTAGTTAAGATAAAACCTGAAATTAAAATATTTTCAAACAACAATTTGTTAGATATTAGTGAAGATAAATAGTAGCTTTTGGGTTTATCTATATTTTTAAATAGGAAACGTTATCATCGAAATATTAGTACAGTATTAACATTTTTGAGCCTTATATATACGTGTGTGTGTTTTTAACATAACAAAGTTGAAAGTGGGGCAGTCGTCAACATATTTTGGGTGGCCAATCTTTGCCGAAGGCCAAGGTTTCTTCGACGTGCAGTAATTAGCTTGTTTACTCGGTTTCAACTTTCGATACGTTTTTTTCTTTACAGAGGGTAATGTCATTGCTCACGTTTAGAATGCCTCTGAAAGTGAAAGGTATTATTATCGCTCTTTTTAGAAATATTGACACAACATAAAATCAGTCGTATATTTCCTTCTTTTTATGATAAGTGTTTTAAAGGTTTTTGCATGGAAATTGAAAAAGTATTAAATTTTTGTCTTATCCGTATTTAATATAGTTCTTTGTTTGATTTTATTAGTTAACTAAATTAAAATAAGGGTAAATTTTGCTTTTCTAAAAATATGCATTGAAAATATAAAATGACAGTTAATAATGAAACAAAAATTTAAAATTACGCAATAATTTTATTTTCATTTCTTTAGAATGTAATAATTTTATTTTCGTTGCTTTAAAAAATTATCCACATCTTGAATAGTAACAAGTAGGACTGTAGAAATGATTTAAAGTCATTAACTGGTGTGTTACCTATGTTTTTATCTAAGAATATAGATATACTCCCATCGTTTTATTAGAATACACTTTACAGTTATGAACATATAATAAGAATTTTTTTTTCTAAATAAAATATCATTAATTATTCAGTCAATTAAAAATTAACCAACAACAAAATATAATGTATAATGCAAATGTTCATATAACATAAAGAATTTTACAATGGAATCTAATTTAAACAAAAAAAAATCTCAAATACGTCTTGTACTCCTTCCATTTTTAAATAGATGACATTTTAAGACATAAATTAACCTTTAATTCTTTACATTATAAAAAAAACATTATTAACCATTCACATAACCACAAACTAACCAATAGTAAAATAGACTGTAAAATATTATTAGTCATATATCACAATCATTAGTTAATTTATATTGAAAATTATAAACATCATCTATTTTTTTTAACTCTAAAAGGTTGAGTATTTGAAAATGAAGTGAATATTAAAAATGAATTGTTTAGATGTTATCAGAGACTATCAAAATGTGACTTAGAAGATGTTTCATCCGGCAGAAGAAACATCTGCTGCAGAAAAAAAAGTGACAATATTATGTTTTTTACATACATTTTTTTTTCATCAATTATATTTTTTATGCCATCATACTTTAGTATTTCCTCTGTTCGTAAATATAAGATGTTTAGAATATTTTTTTTGTTCCAATCTGTAAAAAGTGACAATAGTATTTCTCTTATTTCTAGGTAACTTTAACTTTATCAAAAACTATGTAACCAATCAAATTTAATAGTTCTATTTTGTAATTGATCAAATAGTTTTTAAATTATAATTTAATAAATCTTTTTTGATAAAATTTAATTTTCTTAATAAATGTGTTTTATCTACAACATCTTATATTTAGGAACGGATGTAGTGGAGATAGTAGTAGTTTTTACATGAGGGCTACAATATTAGGTGATACTTTGTTTTTTTTTTTTTTTTTGCATCAGTGATCCTTTGATTATCGTTCAGAAATTGCAATTATTTAATAACAAATGATTAAACTTCATTAGTGTATCTAGTATACTAATGTAATGATATGAATTTTCAAAAAAGTCAGTTAGATCTCTCGGGCCCCTATATGTATGTAGAGACATAATTGATATTCTGTAATAACTTATAGCTATTATTGATTTTAGCTTTTGATAGGCACACAGTGACCCTATTTAAAAAAAAATTTGTCACGAAAGACCCTATTAAAGTTAAATTATATTTTTGGGTCAAAAGCTAAGGTTTTTAGATTTTGGATAAGATATTGCTACAGTTAGATAAATGAATATAGTGTATATCTCTTTACCTTCTGAATGTAAATTTTAACTTCCAAAATACATTCAGAATACAACCTACTGCTTAAATTTTTCATGTTTTAAAGAGTACTAAATTTAATCCATACTTTAAAAACACGAAACTATTATAATTACAATTTTATATTTTTAAATTTATCATTTTGAAATAATATAAATATTGAATTTTCAAATTTAAGATATGTTAACAATTTCACTTTTGTATAATTGTATTATATATTTTACTAATTTTAATATGTTCTGGAAATATATTATGTATTATTTGTTTAAATTTTAACGAACGCAATTTGATTTTTTTTAAAGATAATATATGTTAAGTTAACAATGTAATATGATTTATCATATGTAATTCCATAAAACATTGTTTTATTTTAATATAACAAATCAGATGATATAGAGTATATAAATATCATCAAATTTTTATTTTCGTCATTGAATAAAAACTGAATTAATTAATAATGATTTTGATTAATAATATTTGTTTACTGATTACAAAATTATTGAATTATTTTATAGAAAAGATTGAAAATTTGTAGTAAGATTTTGTATGATTTTCTTCAACAGATTCTTTCTGTTAAAATTTAAAAATATATTTATTTAAAATGGAAATATATTTTAGTTAAATTATTGAAAATATTTTTAATATTATCTTGTAAAAAATAAACACATTTTCTGAAGTTAATATTTTAATACTTTATGAAATTAGTCTAGTTTAAAAATTACACATGAAAACGTTATGTAATTTTGTTTAGATAAGATATATAGATGTAAAAACTAAAAAGATAACCATCCTCTACGCGCAAATTGATTATGAGATCTAAAATATAGGGAAGTAGTAGGAGTAAGTAGAGATGGTGAACTTGAAGAGCAAGGCCTACCTATCACGGAGACTCAAAGCCACTTTTCGTACACGTTTATTTATTTTTATTTAATTTGTCATAGAAAGAATTAAATAATTACATAAATATCAGCCCCCTCAAAAATGAGTATAGTATAGTACATAAAGAAAACATCCTTATCCATATCCTGTTCAATTCCACGTTCTCATAGCATCACAAATAATTGGTGCATCTTTCACAATCATTAGGTATAACTAGTTTTGTATCAGTCTCCGTTCTACGAAATCCACAAAAAGAATCAACTAAAATCCTACCTCCTAACTTAACTACAATATCGACTAGATATACGTAATGGACGTTATTAAGTGAAATAACTGAATGTTTGTAATACAAGAAAAGCAGTAATAAAGCAAACACCAGCTTGGAAGAAAATTAATTACGTTATATCTTAATAGGGAGCCTACTAATCGGAGGGAAATGACTTTGTAAACAATTAAAGACATACTAGGGAGGTCTGGGTTAGAAGTAAGGTCTATGGAGGCCTGAAAGATGAAGCTCTCTTATAGAATTACTTCTCCACATAATGGAGGATTACTGTGATGAATCTGATGATATGTCAACACATTGATATGGACTTTCTTTTATTACATCTGAAAAAGTGATGTCAAATCATTTGGTGGAATTTAAGGTTATTTATGAGGGCATTTATTATTTGTTATCATGTTTATGTATCTGTTTAAAAGGGAATCTATTTGTTGCTGAAGAGAAATAATCGTGCAAAATTACGTCGGCTGTGATGACAAAGCTGAAAGCAGTGCCGCTACAACACGTTCAATTTCTCTTAATGCCTTGAGCTTATTTAAAATTTTGTGCATTTACTATACATGTAAACTTTTACGGAAAATTGTTTTTTGGTCAAAAATGATAACTGTATTATATTAGGATAATTACTATTTTGTATCATTTTTTCTTCTAATGCCTTTTAGTATTTTCGAAAATAAAAAAATAAATAGTTTTACAAATAAACTAGAAATTAGAAAGTAGTAAACATTAATGAAATACCTATATCAATTTAATGATATTTTCAGTTTTTAAAATGTTTAAATTATTATTTTATATTCTGTTATACAAAAAGTAGAGTTAACATTCTACGAAGTAGAAAATGATTTTTTTCATAGGATCTACTATGTTTACTTTCTCTGTTTTTTAAAGATACATATTCTAAACTTTTCACATATATTAAGAAATCACAATAAAAATGCATTGTTTCTTGTGAATAACAATTTTCCATAATCTTTAACCAATAAAAATCCAATAAACACAATTAATTTTCTTGAAGTTAACAAATTTTCATTAAATAATACATTGAAAAAGTAAAAAATGTATATTTTTAAAACAATTTTTTTTCTAGAACATGGATCTTTAAAAAACAGTGGGAGTACAATATGTGTTCTACGTAAATAATAGTAATCTAAAAACGTTTAGAAAACACATCTCGCACTTAATCTATTGTTCTGAAATCTGTAGAAATCAAAATCTACATATTACTATAAATCTAAAACCTATAGAGATCGGATTTTACACATTTACTGTAAATCTAAAACTAGTAGAAATCGATTTCAAATATGTTTGATATATTCTACATATATCAAATCCCTATGAGTATGATTGGAGATTGCTGTGGTTGCTGTCTACAGCACTATTTTAACTCACCGCAATAAATGTAGAACAATCAAATTTTAAAGACAATTTTATCTCCACAGCTAATCTGTAGAATCACGGCTGTGCATGTGCTTTAGAGAGTCAAGTTTCTACAGCCCAATTTTAAGGGCTTTCTAAGATAAAATATAGTTATTTTAGTTTATTAAAGTATTAACTTGTAAACAATAAAACCCTAGTTCTAAATATATATATACATGCTGCCGTATAATGAATTTTTTTTTGTTCAGTAAAATTATTATTATTATAAAAAATTTAGTTCATTTTATAAGTCAATCAAGATTTAGAAAAGAAAAACTACAACTACAATCTCACAGCCAAAAATCTACATCAATATAATCTACAGTTACAGCAAAAAATCTACAGCAATTTTTCTACAGCATAAAAATGAAAGCTACATCCTTTACCAATCGGACCCATAGTAGAATACAGATTCTACGGATAAAGATAACCAATTCCGAAAAATATGGAAAGAGAATATTTGGATATACTCAGTTTTTTATTGTTATTAATTTATTTTTTTTAAAAGAGAAACATGATTAAAAATATTGATTTAGAAAAAAAGGAAAAACGGGATTAAAAAAACTATTTAGAAGAAAAAAATTGATTTAGAAAAAAAAAGGAAAACACGATTATTCTTTTTTTAAAAGAAGAAAAACATGATTTAACGAAACTGGATTTTTCATATTTTTTTAAAAAATATTTTAGTTAAAAATTATATTTTAATATTTAAATTTTTTTTTTTGTTAATTGTAATTTCGAACTTCTAAAATTAAGGGCAGTATTCTCATTTTGAAAATATTTAGCCAAATAAAACATAGATTATATAAAATTTGTCTAATAAGACATAGTTATCATTTTTTTACCTTAAAAAACTATTTTTACAAATTTTTTTATAAGGCCTTATATACAACTAGAGTCCTATGCTCCAGACCAGCCATATAACAAAAGAGTAAAAATTAAAGTTGGCTAAATAATTGAAGCCTAATCACATATCATTATGATGAGGATGACCTCTAATCAATTATGTCAATCTTAGATTTGGCAAATAAGATAATTGTCCTGAGGAAGAAGATATACAAATCTTTTAGAAACTCTTTTCTGCTTTTGACATATTTAAAAGTAAAAATATGATTAAAACAATCTCATTTTTAGTTTTAAGCAAAAAAAAAAATCTCATTTTAGGCACAACGAGTGTGATATTTTATCCACTTTTAGTTGCCGCCATTTGCATATTTATCGATGTGATATGTATTGGTGATAAATTGGGTAATATCTGATCCATTACTTTAGTCATTTATAAATAAATTTTATTCCTATATGATTTTATGCCACTAACACTAAATACACATTTAAATAATTCATCGAACGTATTTTAATAAGTCAAATGGTAGACTAATATGTGGACCATTAACGATTTCCACGCATATATGTAGTGTCGGTCCGGACTTACATGACGTTTAAAACACTTTAAAAATTATACTCTAGTTTTAATTAAATTTTTGTACTGCATTTTAAGTATGTGAACAAAATAATGTAATATATTATTAAATATTAACTTCCTATCAAATAAAATAAAATAAAAAATACAAACATTTTTTGAGACAATAAAAATACAAACATAAAAATCATATTATTCTTGAAAATACTGATTGATTACTAATCACTGTTTTTGTGGCATTTTCTATAAAAAAAACATAAACCGTCTAAATATAATATGACAATACATACATTCATCAATTTCCCTTTATGAAATGTCTCATGGGATATTAGAACCTAATTTATGATAATTTGTTTATTTAGATTTCATAAATTTCGAAGAATAATAAAAACTTACAAGAAAGAATAAATAGAGAAAAAGAAATATGGAATATTGAGAGTCTAATTAATTATGAAGATTGAATAAGAATAAAATGTAATATATAAGCTACTGATAATTTAATTCCATTGTTACAGTATTTTTTGTTTTCACATCTATTTTATCCAAAAAAAAGAAACAAAAGTAAATACCTAATTTAAAATATTAAATATCTAGGAACATGATGAAAATTTCCCATTGAACTGAAAAATTGTCAAGCTGGAAGAATACATTCTCCGATTTCCCTATCATTTTAATTTATGATTCTAAAAATGTATCGTCTGATTCATTACCTAATTAATAAGATATTTTTACACGGATACTTTCACAAGGATATGTATTATATTAGTTATTGTGTTTCGATTGGATTTTCTATATCACCTTAAATTTGAGTAATAATTGTGTTTGAAAGAAAAAATTAATCCTCGACTAATTTTGATTTTTTATTAGACATTAAACCTAACCCGGATTTACAATGAACGCCTACAGAGTGTTAGAGTATATGACTGAACTAATTCTCTATCCGAGATTCGTGTAGACATATCAGAATTTTCTTTTTGATCGAACAAAACGGAAGATGGTGAGAATCATATGAAATAAATAAGAGAATATTAAAAAGATTTTGATTTGCAAAAAAAAAAATACTAAAAAGATTTTTGAAAGATATTGGCACTCTTTGAATAATCAAAGATCCTATAGGTCACTGAGAGTTGTAGGTTAGTGGCATATGATAAAGTTTAAATTGATTTCGACTTATTATCCTCCTTTGATCTTTGTGATTGTCTTTTTTTTTCATCTTGTCGGCATCACATTTCTTTATATGCGTAAAAGACTTAAAAGTTAATTAAATGAAAACTGAAAAGAAAACAACTACTCTCTACGTTTTATTTTAATTGTAGTTCTAGATTTATATACATAGATTAAGAAAACATATGATTTGTATATTTTCAAGATAAAAACACAATTACGTATATATCTATCCATATTTCAACCAACAGAAAAATAAAATGGATTATTTTTCTAATAAATTTTGTATTGAAACTTTAAAACGGTACTTATTTTGAAAGAAAAATTTTCTCTATAATGACATTTATATCGAAATGGAAGGAGTATTATGATTTATGTGTAATGAAGAATATGCCATTTATGCAAATCCTATAATGCATTGGTCGGTTCCAAAAATCCAGCCGATGACGTAATTGCACATCTAACTAACACATGTTTATAAAAGTATTTTGAATTATTTTTTTTTTTGCTAATTAAGTATTTTGAATTATTCGTTTTCCTAAGACGTATTCTGTTTCTTTTTTTTTTGTAAAAAACGTATTCAGTTTCTTGATGATATATTGTAGGTACGTAATGGACTAGCAACTTTAGTCAACGTGAACGTGACGCAATCCACTTCTTTTTTTTTGCTAAAATGACGCAATCCACTTAATCAGACAACTACAGTATTGCTTTGTAACATTCGATTTAAAATTTTTAATTAATAGACGATAAATTTCACGGATGATTGGTTAAAGGAATGAATAATCCGGTGAGCCCAACATATAGATAAATAATGACTATATATACTCACTGGTTATTAGTGTCTATTCACTGAACATGAATTGTGAGCATGACAGCTTCTTAGGATATGACTGTTTTTTCCATTATCACATGCAAACATATCTTTTGCGGTTGTTAATAGTTGGTTGTTTTGAAATGACCAAAAAAAAACATTACAAATTGTTTTAAACAGTTTCAAACCGCTTAAATTCAAAATTTGGATCTAGTTAGCATTTGTAGTTACTAATGATTGCGGAAAGACAATTTAAAAAAAAAAATATAAAGATATTCAATATTTTTTTAACTTGAAATAATAGAAATACCAAAATATATATATTATATTTTAGTTTATATTATATAACTTTAAAATAAAATATTTTCTATAATTTTATAAAAAATCAATACTACAATTTTATATATATAATTTTTATATTTATTTTAATATTATGATTTTTACTATTTTATAATTTTATAAAATGTAAATAATGTTGATTTATTATTTAACAGCTGCTACATCTATCTTATTAAAACAGAAACATTACAACTTTCTCTAGGTGGATTTTTAAGTTAAACATCACATTATTATTTATACTTTAACCTTTCATTTAAATATTTCCTTAAATAACTAAATATCAACCAACTATGTGGCATCTTACACTCGATGTATAATAATTTAACTCTATTGACACTATACATTATATTATACATCTATTCGTAAACAAAAAAAAATCCATTCTCTCTATTATTATACATCGAATGGAATACAACTTTAAAATATATTCGTAAACAACTATTATTGTACATTATATTATACTTCTAGACATTATGTTATACATCTATTCGTAAATAACTATAATTTTTTTGCATACATTATATATTATATTATAATTCTGGACATTATATTATACATTTGTTCGTAAACAACTATTATTTTTATACATTATATTATACTTCTAGACATTATGTTATACATCTATTCGTAAACAACTATAATTTTTTTGCATACATTATACATTATATTATAATTCTGGACATTATATTATACATTTGTTCGTAAACAACTATGATTTTTTTCTATATTATATTATACTTCTGTACATTATATTATACATCTAACATAAACAACTATATTTACAACTATAATTCATAAACAACTATATTATACATCTTCTTTAGTCGACTGCGAGTCATTAACAAGTCTTTAACCAGTTATTGATTAACTTTAAATTTTAAATTGCTGGATACATATATCAGAATATATATTTCTTGATACTCAAATAATATAAGTATAACATAGAACATTCTATAATTTAAAGGGACAGATTTACTTTAGATATGCAATAACTAGAATATATTTCCTTATATATATAGCAAAGAAAAGGAAAATAAAATATAACATCTTTAATTTTTTCTTGGACAATTGCTATTACGGCTTATTAATTACATATCAAAACATAGATATTTACAATAAAATTTTACTTTATGGGCCATAATATTTATATTGTGAATAAGTATAAAACAGAAACATTGTAAGCATTTAACTTTATAAAAAACACATTAGTCATTTTCGTATTGAACTTTTTGCATATACATTCAAAATACTTATAAAAAAAATTGAAACTATTTTTTTGGATTAGTACAATTTCATTTAAATTATTTAACCAAATATAAAACATTTATATATCAGTACGGTTAATCTTTGTTAGTTTTTTCTCATAAATATTTTTGTTTATCTATTGTATAAATTATAATTATTTTATTAATATCATAATGAAGACTTCAGTTATGTTAGTCTAAATTGTATTGGTTAATATTAGATTATTCTTTTCACCCTACATCTATACTACGAAACTGAGAAACTCACAATTATATTAAGCTACACAATATAGAATTGGACAAACTCAAAATGATTTAAAACTACAATATAGAATTAGACAAATTCCAAATTATATTAACTACTATAGAATATATGTTATATGTTAAGACAAAAATGGAATCCGCGCGGTCGCGCGGGTCATGATCTAGTTTAGTAATTTATCAGTCATAAGTATCCTTTAAACACATCAATATCTAACCGCAGTATCAATCGTACCAATCTCTTAAAAACCATCTGCATCCGCGAACATTTGCTCAAGTAATGCTATAATAATTTCAGAAATTGCTCAAATAATGCTATAATCTTTTCAGAAATCTCATTCTTGTCAGTCTTTTAAGAAATTGCTCAAGTAATGCTATAATCTGTTATAACAACTAGAGAGTTGAGATGTAGACAGCTTCAACATGATCAGCTACCTTAGTAGAAAGGAAAGGTTTTAATGGTCTGTGATACTCATGCGAGAGAGTAATCTAATAATGGAGTACAAACTGAATTGGTTACTCGTGAATTCGTGGGCACAACAATGTCAAAGCTGAAAGGAAGGCTGGTGATTTCAGCATGGCAAAGCACAATCTACACTTGACCGATGAGAAGAGCCATCGTTTGCACCGCCAAAACATTAAATGGCTGGACTCTTTAATCTAAGATTTTGACGACAGTTTGGTGAGAAACAGAAGACCCAGCTACAAGTCTACCAATGTGTCGATGACCGTATCCTCATCCAGTCATCCATGCATTAATTATGATTCTCGTAGATTAATCATTTTCACTAACTTTGCATCACTGGTTTTACTGACACTAGAAATCTCGTGCTTCAGTGCTTAACGTTACAATTTTTTGGGGGTTTCTTAATATTTTTTGGGCTTTCAAATTTTGGTTTTGTAACCTATAAAATTCTATAATTCCTGATTGAGTTTGTAACACTTCTTTATTATATTATATATAATAATGTTCAATAAAGGAATTTTCAAAAGGAGTTTTGGAACTTAAATTAGGATTTTTTTTGTCATAGAATAATGTGTTTGTTGCTCAAAGAAAAGAATTACTGTGTTTTGTTAAATAAGCAGAATAAAGCAAGCATTCGTGTAGATACAATTACATTTTTCTAGTTTAAATGATCGGTCCGTTTGTCGGTCGGATCTTGTCAACGAGTAGTCCATAAACTGTTGACTGGGTTACAACTGTTAAATCGTTTATCTGTAAAGGGACACAAGTCGCATAACTGTTAACTCATTTTGATGGTCCTCACTCCTTAAGTGTCCCGTATTTCTGGAACTTGCCATTTGTCGACTGAAACGTGGAGGAAAGTACTTAGACCAATGACAATCTTTGCTAGTTTTTGACCATCAGATATTAGGACTCAATCATCCATTAGATATTAGGACTCAATTCGTCTTTTAATCCTTTTTAAAGGTATAATTTCCAAGGACTAGAATTATTGATCTTTTAATCCTTTTTAAAGGTATAATTTCCAAGGACTAGAATTTTGGTTTACAACTTTATTATACCAAGGATCAGAGATGGATGTGGCCAGAAAACAATCTCTTACTTTTAACCAAGAAAACATTATGTAATATCTCTCCATTTTATTGAGAATGTTAATCTTATCATGGCTCAAATTTACGCAGAAACGCCTTTACATATTTGCATATTTCTAATGTTGTGAAAGTAGAAAGATATGATACCGTTGCAATTGTAGAGCGGACTGGTGGATGCAAGTGCATAAATATGCAAACTGTATTATTTTCACCTTTTAAAAGTAGCAATAAGTAAACAATTCAATGGACCGCTACTTATGTGGGGCGAGTATAAATATGTACATCTAAATTATAATAGTAAGAAAAGGGTTTTGGTAGAACTGGGTCAAACTGGAAGAGGCACAGCCGCACAGGCACCTAATTAAGTTGCACTACACGTAGATCCGTAGATAATGTGGAATTGAGACGGGTCGGATTTCGACTAAAGCAATTATCCCACTAAAACTAAATGATTAACCCAAAAATGCATATAGATTTTATACACATTCAACCGATCAAAGTATATATATTCAGAAAACACAAACCAATCCTAAAACAATATGTACAATAGAATAATATTCTTTCATCATGGTTTTAGGATTTATGCAACTGCGTGCTATTTCGATCATGATTAAGTGCCACCGTAGACGTTTTAAATGGCAAGATGCATGGGTTGGATTTCGCACAATAAGTTTGAACTTCAGTCTGACAGTTGTTTTGGTTATACAAAAAAGCATAAAAAATCATAAAGATTATAGTTTTCGGCAATTTTTAATAATTTCAGTTTATATATTTGTAAAAGAGATAAGTCATCCATCATTTTATTACTCCCGTTTAAACTGTTTATCTATAAAAAAAATTTGGATGTACGTATAATTAAAAATATAAATGCAATTTAGTAATATAGTATGTCAAATCAATTCTTTTAAACTATTTCACATATATCACAAACCAGAATATTACAGTATAATGTTGGAATAGTTTTATAACATTTGAGAAATAGAATCATTTCTTTCTTTTATTCTGAACATTCACAAAATAGAGGTAGTGAAATATTTTTTACAAAACCATCAATTCAGTGAATATTAACTGGATTTAGATATAGCACAAAGCTGCTCAAAGATAATCAATCTATTCTTTGCTAGTTCTTGTCTGTCTACTTATAATTTTTTTTAATATACGTTTGAATACTATTATATACTGTTTAGTTTAAATTTTGTACCTAAAAATATAAAGCAGATTCTGATTAACTCAACTTTAAATATTTAACTACACATAAACTGGATTAATTCTAAAACAACATGTACTTCTTCAGTAATAAAAGACATGGACTGCATTTTAAAAATTACTGATATAATCCATTTGATAAATTTTTGGATAAGGTGAGTAAACTAGGTCTCCGGATCAACCATCATCTTTTATCCGTTAACCTGAGAATCAATTTATTTTTTTATTAAACATTTTGACATGCATGATCCGCGAATGGAAAACTGTTAAGCCGCACAATCAGTCCATAGGATCCGCGGTTAGTCTAATAAATTATTTTAATTATATATTAATATTTTTTTGCAAAATAATAATATTAAATATATTTATATTTAAAATTATTTATAATAAAATTAATAAATTTTCATATTTTATATATCTTTTACGACTTTTTATAAATTTTTTTTAATAAACTTTTTTTTTGTGGATTAGCGGCTATCTGCAATTCAAATTTGGCCGATTCATATCTACTCACATGTTGAGTTTTTTGACTTGGCTGATTTATACCTATCTGCGGCGGATCAAACGGAGCGGAATCTGCCAATAAAAAATAAATTTCCAGTTCATTCTTAGCCATTAATATAGCTTATTTAAAACTGACACTGAAAAAGAGAAAAATCCTTTGGCTTATCACGATAAAAAGGTTTCTACACTAAAGAGGAAATAGCTGATGAATACGATGAAACGTGGAGAGTTAGGGTGCGTGGAGGAAAAGGGGCTGACGTGGCTTTCCTTACATCATCTCATTTTTTTGGGTAACTCTGGACATGATTATTTTTCGACAGAGATTGTTTTCTCTCTGCCAATTTTCAAAAACTACACAGACTAAAGATTCCGTATCCTTTTCCTCTTCTATGCACCTACCACAAACACGTAACACTACCCAGCTTCTCAACTTTTTCAATAAGATATCCATATAAAATTATACTATTTACATATGACTTGTATGGAAAAAGGATATCGTGCATGCATCCTAACCGCCGCAATATTCAGATTTTAGAACCATAGAACCGAATGCCGATAACTCTTTCGCCACTCTTTCGCCACGTGGATGTGGGGGCGGATGTACAAACTTAGCCGTAGGCAAACTCATTGTGTTTAGTTTTGGAGTTGGCCATATATTCTTTTTGGTGTAAACATTCTATAAACTTTATAATAATTACAGAAATTAAAAATTAGCGGGGGGTACATACCAGCGTAGGCTTGGCTGTGACTCTGCCCATGTGTTGTTACCATCCTTATAAGTGGTAGAGTTTTTATTAGTGAGCTAAAAAGATATATAAAAATTGCGAAGTAGAAAACGTTACATATGTTTTTGTTGTCCAATGCTATTAATATTCATACAACATTTTTTATATAACCATAGAGATCCAAAAACTTTCTAGCTCCAAACACTAATCATATTCAGGTATGTAACTAATCCATCAATATGGCACAGTTAGATAGGGGGATCGAATCTATAACAGATTTGGAGCACTTTCATCACTAGACCAAGATCATTTGGTTTACTAAATTAGAACTTTTTAAACTAAATTTAGTAATATTACTTTTTATAGGATAATCAGGTTTCAAGTTTTATTCTGATTTATAGAATACGCGGTTGGTTGGATGTATTGCTTCTTTAGCCGTAATTTATCAGTTTGCTTTTTGAACTTCTAATTTTTCATTTTCATAACAGTTATATGAAGAATTGCAGCTTTAGTTCACGTGAAACATGGTCTGAATATTCGAGTGAATACATCACACCCTAAGGTCTAACTTACTTTTCTGAACTATGCACTTCGGTTCAGAATTTATGGAACTAGTTTAATCGACGATAATAAATAAAATTACTTAAGGGAATATAAATTTTAAGGATAATAATATTTATAAATGGCATTCAATTAATATATATCTATGTATCTATATATTTTTGTTACTATAAAATTTATACTACAGTTATTCTGTATGTTGTCATTCGGACCTAACAATGAAAATCACATGCATTAGTTATAGAATCACACTAGATTTTGACCCGCGCTTGGAAGCGCGGAATATTTTACAATGAAAAATTCACTAATAATATAACAAATATTTTGGTAATTTTAAAGAGTGTGCTTAGAATATTTTTGCATTTAAATCAGTGTTTTTTTAATTCAACCCGATTGTGATTATACTGGTTAATCCGGAGATCTAACAATTCAATTTAAGTTTTTAAAATATTCATATTAAAAAATCATTAAAATCCGAGACTAACCGATTGAACTGTTGGATGACCGATATGTAATCTAATTTGATTTAAATTATAATAGTTTCATAATTTGTAATCTTATAATCCAAATTTTAAAGTTTATTATTTTGCAATTTATAAAATTATGACGTTTCTACAAAATTTTAAAGAGAAATGATAGGTATAAAATAACTAAGATTAATTATTGTATTGTTTGGAAACATTGATAGTAGTATAAAAAATATATTGTTTGGAAACATTGATAGTAGTATAAAGAAATAAGTTTATTGTTTGAAAACATGGATAATAGTATAAAGAAAGGATCATTAATAATTTAATGTAATTTAATTATAAAGTATAAAAGTGTATTTAATTTAAAAACTTACAAAATAAATGTTAGGTCCAAGAGAATGTTTCTGTTTTAATAAGATAGATATGTGTTATCTATATTTGACAATCGCCAACAATCACTACACACTACTAAAGGTTTAATTGGTGTTTTTGTGGGAGTTTGCGGTTTTAAATGTTATTAAGTGATTTGTATAACTTGTACAACGGTTGAAAATTGGTGCGTATATAAAATATTTATGACTGGTTGACTACCAAATACAACATCAGTTAAATAATATTAACAGTTTAAATAATATAAATGCTATATTTATAAAATCATAGTATTAAATTTAAAAAATATTTGTGGATTGTAAATATGTGTGTGTATATATATATATATTATTTCAGTTTTAAAAATAATTCAATGTGTTATTTATATTTATATAGTTTATTTTAAAAAACAATTTTTTATTTATTTTTTTTGCAATCGTCATCAACCACAAACACTATCTGAAACCAATTTCTAACTTGTAGAAATTTGAAACAGTATAAAATGTTTTTTTTTGTGATTGTTATAAAATGCCGATAACCGGTACCATCTACAAATGCAATGTTTACGAATAGTAGAGACAAAATCATTCGAATCTTAAACGCTAAGACCAACGAGACTTGTTTAATTAGAATAATGCGTAGAACTTTTTATTATTATTTAGAAAGAATAAATCATTTTTAATAGAACAGAAAGATAATCATGTTCGCTTTTAATATATTTTGTGGATATTTTTTTATTGAAAGTTAAATTAGCCTTTACAAAATCATAGAAAAGGTTAGGAAGAAGTTTAAAATCTAGGCTATAATTTGCGATTTTACAGAAAATATTGATGGTCTTTTATTATTTGGCATTATTTTGGTCACTTGATTTTAAGTTACATTGTTAAAAGTTCCAGTGATTCGAAACCTAAACCATTAGAACATTGAGTTCTTATTTACTTCCTCAACAATTAAATAATTTTAAAAGTGAAAAGAGAAAAACTAAATCTCATCTGAGTAACAAAATAATGTGAAAGACTCAATGACTATGTATCTTATTGTAAATGAAATAAACCTTTTTCGTTTAAATTTTAATTATGAAATTAGCTTATAAATATTATATGTTTTTGATATCTATTGATATACATATTCTTATCAATAATTATGTTTTTAGAGCAGCTCCAACGGTAAATTCTTAAATTAGTTCTTATCATTTAAGAAAAAAAATAATATTAGAGAATATAGAAAAGTTCTTACGACAAAATTTTTAAGGATAGACTAACTTCAGGTGATAGATGTCACTGCATTAATGTTTCAATTGATCTTACAAAATGAATGCATAATTAAATTGTTATAATAGTATTTTTTTTTTTTGTTTTAGAAAGTACTCTTACAGATTGTAACTGATGAACTGCTTTTAGTCGATACGATTTGCTTTTATACGATGAGAAAATAAATTAACAGCGATTATTTGAAGTTGCTGGTCGACGTCACAACTGTCAGCAACCGTTAAACAAATATTCCCATGATCTTAATTTTCGACTTTGTGGGTTAGTCTATACTCCTTGATTGGATTAATCTTTTGAATGATATTTATAGTAATTTTATTTTATAGAACTACATATAAAACTGTAAAAATTATTGGTCATATCATATGCGACCCAACCAAACCCCATATACTGTCACATGGCCCGTCATAACCTCATCCAAAAGCCTAGTCAAACAACACCATATGCCGCACGAGGTTTTGACGGATGCTTCATTTTTAATGATTAGTTATGGAATATAAATCTTATCCATAAGAAAATTTGACATACTAATCTCTTAGAACGGAGGAAAGGTAAGGGCCATCAATACAGTAGCTTATGTAGGCTGCTTAG